>NW_014577402.1:168093-173171 GCF_000485595.1 Priapulus caudatus
AAGCTATTAATTAATGAACTAATTAATTGTTAAGAGGTTTGGTAATCATACAGAGCCGATGATTGATGAGGGACGGATGAGCCCTCTCTGCTGCTCTCTCTCTCTTTCCTCTCCGCCTCGTTCGCTCTCTCTCTCTCCTCTCTCTCTCTCTTCTCTCTCTTTCTCTATTCTCAGCTTCGCTCTCTCTCTCCTCTCTCTCCTCATCTCTCTCTCTCTCACTCACTCCTTGCCAGCTGGCTCGTGGCACCTAGCACGGGGGCAGTACGAAATGTAGGCTAGCATGGTCAATTAGCCTAGTCATGTTTGCATTGACACGCATGGCTGTTGGCTTTGCCCCATGTTGACTGTGGTTAGCCTACGCTTGCTGGTCTATTCTCTCTCTCTCCTCTTCTCTCTCTCTCTCTCTCTTCTCTCGCTCTCTCTCTCTCTCTCTCTCTCTCTCTCTTCTCTCGTCTCTCTTCTCTCTTCTCTCTTCTCTCTTCTCTCTTCTCTCTTCCTCTTTCTCTCTTCTCTCTCTCATCTTCCTCTCTCTCTCTCTCTTCTCTCTATTGTCGCTCTTTCTCTCACTCTTCTCTCTCTCTTCCTCACTCTTATGCTCTCTCTCTTGGCAGACTCTCCTCTCTTTACACCGACAACACTCACTCACCCTAAAGTAATACCAACTTTTATCCCGAAACCCCCCCCTCACCTCTCACCACCCCCTCACCCTCTACCCGAACACGCGGCATCCACTCACCTCTCCAGTAGGTCGCGGCGCATGCGACCGCCCTGCGGCAGTGTGATCAGCTCCAACCCGGACGTGACACCGAGCCCGAGCCTCGGCGCCGGCACGCCGCTCTGCACTGCGTCGACGTCGCAGCGCGTCAGGTGCTGCGCTAGCTTGACGGGCGTCGCGTGCAGCAGCAGCTCCCGCACCTCGAGCATCGGCCGCGGCGCGAGCGGCTTGTTGTCGGCGGGCAGGAACGCGCACGCGAACGCCGCCGCGTCGATGCGCGACGCCTCCGACGCGTCCGGCATCTCGATCGGCGTGAGGGCGCCACCGTCGCTGTCGTCGCCGTCGTCGTCGGCGTAGTCGTTCTCGCTAGAGGGCGTCAGTGTGTCGAGGATCGAGAAGCGAGTGTCGGAGTAGCGTCGTCGCGGCGACGGAGCGGCGGCTGGTGACAGCGACAACGATGGCGGCTCGCCGTCTTTCAGCGTCGAGTAGCGCAGCGCGATCGTGTCGCCGCGCGGCACCGCCAGGTGGCGCTGCTGCTTTCTTGGCTCGTAGTAGTTGTTGTTGTTCAGCGGCAGCTTGAGGTTTTCTTTGTTCGTGGTCTCCTTCTGTGTGTTCACATTGTTTGTGATCTCCTTCTGTGGGTTCCCGTTGTTCATGATCTCCTTGTGTGTGTTCACATTGGTCGTATTCACATTGTTCTTGTTCTCCATCCTTGTGTTCACGTTGTTCGTGATCTCCTTCTGTGTGTTCACGTTGTTCGTGATCTCCTGTGTGTTCACGTTGTTCGTGATCTCCTGTGTGTTCACATTGTTCGTGATCTCCTTCTGTGTGTTTACGTTGTTCATGACATCCTTCTGTATGTTCATGTTGTTTGTGATCTCCTTCTGTGTGTTCACGTTATTCGTGATCTCCTTGTTGCGCAGCAGCGAGCCGACCAACGGTGGCGCCTCCTTGCACTTGTCGCCGACGACCGGCCGCTTGTACGGTAGCGCCACCTGCCTGCGCTCGCGCTCGGGCGACCGCGCGCGTCCGTATGGCAGCCGGCAGCGCGGCGGTGGCTGGCTCGTTATCACAGTGGCGCCCTCGCGTGGCGGGGGGTCTGGGGCGGCGGTGCGCGTGGGAGGGTCGGGGCGGCACGCGATGGCGGTCTTCAGGCTCAGGCAGGTGTGTTCGCACTGCTTAGCACTTCCTCCTCCACCTCCTCCACCTCCTCCTGCAGTGCTGTAGTCAACGTCTGCATAGTCCGTAGTTTCAGCGCGCGCACCCGTCAGCGCCGCGTCCACTGTCGACGGCGACGGCAGCGACGGCTTCGGCGGGGCGCCATCTGGTGGTGAATACAGGTCGGGCTCGGAGCCGAGGCACGGCATGCGGAACGCGCGCACCCCCGCCGTCGCAGCCGCGGGGCTGCGCAGCGGCTCGCTGCCTGAGCGCATCAGCGGTGGCGCCCCCTCGCTTTCCCTCGGTGCCGTCTCGATGCTGAGGTCGGCGGGCGACAAGGCGGTGGCACCCCCTGGCGTCTCGGTGCGCTGCTGCTTGGCAAGCTTCTTCTCCTTGAGTCGCTCGAGGAGGGACTTTGAATTCGTCGCGTTGGGCGCCGGCGCCACCAGGGGGCCGCACGACGGTGGCGCCACCACGTTGGCGACGGCGGCAATGAGGTCCGGCTGCGTGCAGACCAGCGTCGAGAGCGCCGTCATTGGTCGGCCACCGAACGACGTCGGCGTCGTCGGCGTTGAGAGGGCGCCACCGCTGCCCGCCGCCACGCGCTCGACCTTCTCCGAGCGCGAGATGCCGAAGCTCGGCAGCGCCACCTTGCGGACGGGAATGACGCGGTGCTGCAGGAACGGACTGCCGCCAGGTGTCGCCGCCCGCCCGCCACCATCGCCAGGTGTCACTGCCTGCCCGCTACCGTCACCAGGTGTCGCTGGCTGCCCGCTGCTGCCGCTAGGTGTCACCGCTTGCGACTGCTGGGCAGAGTCTGGGGTGAGGGTGACAGTGCCTGTCGCTCCATTCAATCCTGGCGGGGTCACTCCGTTAAGGGTGAGCTTCCCAGGCTTAGGTGCACCATTTAGGGTAGCTAGTGGAGAGTGTGGGGCTGCCGCCAGGGCCGACAGGGGCAGGTTGGCGCGGCCCATCACGGGGCTGCCCGACGGGCTGGCGGCGGGCGAGAGACTGCCACCGCACTCCTTCAGCGACGAGCTGCGCTGCAGACTCCTGTAGCAGCGCAGCAGCGGGGAGCCTCCTCTCCTCGCCGACCCCGGCTTCTCCTCTCCACCGCTCCCCTCCTCCATCTCCTCCTCCTTCCACTGCTTGCCGCGCCTCCCCAGCGACGCCGTGTGCTGCAGACCCATCGCCTCTCTCCGCGTGTTCACCTTCAGTATGGGGCGCGGCGGGGAGGACCCGGCGGAGGGAGAGGGGGAGGAGCCTGGGAGCAGCTCCTCCCGTCGCAAGCTCAGCCCGCTACCCGCGAGGCCGGCGATCGCGCCGAGAGACTTGCGGCGCACGAGCGGCTTCCCCCCGGCTGCCCTCAGGGAGGCTTCCCCGTTCTGGAAGGCGGCGACCTTGGGCTGGAAGCTCGAGTAGGAGGAGCTGGCACGTCGCTTCGTCAGCACGCCGTACTTGGCGTCGTAGTAGCTGAGCGGCATCGTGCGGTTGACGGGCTGCGAGATGCGCGCGCCGCACGATTCCGAGATCGGCTTTCCGTTGCCGATATAGTACCTGCGTGCGGGAGGAGATCATAGTTTAGTGGGAAACAATTTTGACAAATTTAACGAATGTTTGTTTCTGTACATGGGATAAGCAACATGGGTCAATCAACATTGGTCAACCAACATTGGTCAGTCAACATTGGTCAACCAACATTGGTCAGTCAACATGGGTCTAAGAAGATGGGTCAACCAACATGGGTAAACCAATCACAGCTCGTCTCCGTGTAACGTCACTGGAAATGAGAGGGTAAAGCAGACGGATTAGTTTACGAAGGTACTGTGCACGCTGTGTAAAAATCAGACGTCGCAGACTCAGGGCTTACATGCGGACAGCTGAACGGGTTTGTCTGCGACAGTTTGTGAACTGAAAATTGTCTGCTTGAAACGCGTTCTGACAGCGAAGCAAATTACAATTCGATTGATTGGGTTAAGAAGTTTGGATTAAAGCTACCCGCAACAAAGCCGTAGCTAGCGGCAAACTGCCCACTATCATCTATCGAAAATATCAAACACGAGGCTGTGACCCCCAGGCAAAGCTAGTTAGCTACGCCCCCGCACAAACGTGATAGCAAATCAACGACAAATAGCAGCTTCCATCAATCCCCTGTCTCGTACACAGAATATTTTCAAGCAAAAACCGTCAAAAAATTCAGTATTAAATTTGCACACGCAGAATATCGTCAAGCAAAAATCGTCAAAGAATTCAACATTAAACATTAAATTTCCATAAATGTACGCGCAGTGTTACCTGACTAGTTCTGGCAGCTTGTCGAATCGCTCCTCTTCGAAGTGATACTGAATTCGTGGGTAGTGGCCCTGGCCAACCATCGCCGAGCTGACGCGGAAATGTACGGGCTTGCCATCGACACACGTCGTCATCACGTACTCTCCTGCAATCATCATCGTCAATGTATCGCTAAACCTCATCATCATCGTCAATGTTTGGCTAAACATCATCATCATCAATGTATCGCTAAACAACGTCCCTCATCAATCATCAGGTGTATGATTACCAAACCTCTTGACAATTAATTAGTTCATTAATTAATAGCTCAGTTTGATTCGTCGATGGGTTCATGTTAAAGCTTGAGTCGGATAAATGGTTGAAGCAACATGTAGAATAATTTGATATAAGATATTGGATAAGTTACGCCCAACTAAATTCGAACTAGCCGACGTTGAACTTAGAGCGCGAAGAGGAGGGGGAGAGAGAAGCATACTTACTGGTGGGCTGCACAGGGCTTGAGTGATGGCACTGAATCCGTACAGGTTTCCTAGGCAGGTTTTGGTTTCCATGGCGACCTGTATCCAGCAGCTGAGCAGCTCGGCTCGCTCGTCCAGGTCCTGGCAGCGTAGCAATGTGCTCATCACAAACATGCGCATGCAATGCCACCTAGGGGACGCGAGACGAAACACGTTAGTTGATGTCGTCATCGCAATGCAAATGTGAGCGTGAGATGAGAATATAATGCTAGGAGATGAGGTGTGATGTCGTCTGGTCACGTGTATTGTTGCCAGTGTTGTTGTTGTTTATGTTGTTGTTGTTTTTCTTCTTCTGAATCGTCTTCTTCTTCTTCTATTGTAGTTGTCTCATCTATGCTATGATATTGTAGTATAGTCAATTCTATGCTATTCTATGCTATTCTATGCTATGCTAT
>NW_014577402.1:174600-178250 GCF_000485595.1 Priapulus caudatus
CCATCATCATCGTCAATGTATTGCTAAACACCATCATCATCGTCAATGTATCGCTAAGCATTATCATCATCGTCAATCTATCGCTAAACCTCATCATCATCGTCAATGTATCGCTAAACATCATCATCATCATCAATGTATCGCTAAACATCATCATCATCGTCAATGTATTGCTAAACATCATCATCATCGTCAATGTATCGCTAAACACCATCATCATCGTCAATGTATCGCTAAACATCATCATCATCGTCAATGTATCGCTAAACATCATCATCATCGTCAATGTATCACTAAACATCATCATCATCGTAATCTCGCGTCTGCCCTTCGGCAGGGTATTTAAAATGCAGCTTCCTCTATTGCGTTAGATAACGAAGTGACTAATTAGGCAGTTTCATAATTGGCTGCTTCATGATTAAGTTAATATTTCGAACTCCCTGCGGTTCTCTCTCAATCCCGGATGAGAGAGAATTCATCCTCCAGCGATATAATCTTTCGCCCATCTTCCACGCGAAAGCTGTCATTCTAGTATGAAGGGTGAGGACACACGTAGGTATGCTATACTTACTATTTACGATAGTATACTGCATACTATCTATCTGTCTGTCTGTCTGTCTGTCTGTCTGTCTGTCTGTCTGTCTGTCTGTCTGTCTGTCTATCTATCTATCTATCCAAACTAAATCTATCATAATCTATCTATCTATCTATCTATCTATCTATCTATCTATCTATCTATCTATCTAATCTATCTAATCTATCTACTATCTGTCATCTATTCTAGCCTAACCTATCCTAACACATCTATACTATCTATCTTATCTATCTATCTAACTCTATCTATATCTATCTATGCTATCTATCTATCTATAATATCTATACTATCTATCTATCTATCTATCTGAATGCATCTATCTAATATATGTATGTATGCTATCTAATCTCGCTCTCCATCTATCTATCTATTTATGCCTATTTAATCAATATATATGCAGGAGTAGATAAATAAGGAAGGAGTGTGAAAATCGATAAACTCGGACATTCGGGTAGTGCGTTAGTGAGCTGCTTTTGATTTGGCAAGGGAGTGTCGGAGCGGGGAATACGTTCGAGTGATGGCCTAAAGAATGCATAATCGTGTCGACGTTTTAGATCCGTATCTCCGGATTGCCTGGTGTAATACGAGGAAAACGATTTCGGCACGATGCTAAGGGCGAATGTGACTGTGTAACGATTTAAGACTAAAATGGATGAGTACCTGGTAAATCGTAAGTATTATATAAGGCTAGAAAAATGACGAATGTTCCCTTGTTTATTGAAGTCACACTCATTCCCTATTACTACTCCTGATATATATATATATATATATATATATATATATATATGCACTCACCGGGCTGCGATATGCAGTCTCTGATGAGGAAGTCACCGTCGTGAGCGACGAGGCACTCTGCACGCTGGCGCGTGATCTTGCCGTGATACCACGCGTGACTGCGGATGTCGTTGCTATCTAGCCGCAGCTCGGCCTCCAGCTCCGCCTTCAGGTCCTCAGCCGACGTCTCCCACTGCTGCGAGATCTCCTGCAGGGAGGGGACGAGCTGAGCTGAGACATCGTCGTCGTCGTCGTCGGCGTTATCATCGTCATCACCGTCGTCGTGATCGTCATCATCATCATCATCGTCATCAACATCATCGTCGTTGTTGTGATCGTCATCATCATCACCGTCGTCGTAATCGTCATCATCTTCGTCGTCGGCGTCGTCATCATCACGCTTGCCATCACACACACGCATACTATAACTGTGTTAGCGTGTGTAGTTACCGCCCTGACGCGCTCACACACACCATGTCTCTCTCCATTCGGTGCTGCTTATAACTCACACTCACAGAGAGATGGCAGAGGTGAGAGAGGAGTGTGCAAGGGAGAGGGAGAGAGAGAGAGAGAAAGGGAGAGAGAGAGTGTGTGTGTGTGAGAGAGTGAGAGAGAGCGAGGGAGAGAGAGAGGGGGGAGGAAAGAGGGTGTGCGAGAGAGGGAGAGAGGGAGCTAGTGTGTGCGAGAGAGAGAGAGAGAGAGAGAGAGAGAGAGAGAGAGAGAGAGTGGGGGAGAGAGCAATCGCAGCAGATGACAAGATGCTGTGCGGAATTTCATTTCCGGCCCCATGTGTTAAGCGCGAAATTCGTTGAATACGACATAGACTAGATAGTCGATATCGGCCTTTCTCAAGTTCTATATACTTGACGATTGGCAATGTACGAGGAGAACCCCATTACGCCTAGTTAGGGTTAGGGTTAGGGTGATAAAGCGCCAGTGGATCTCAATCAATAGCATTCTTGCTATGGAGGGACACTGAATTGTGCCGACATTTAGAAATATGGTCATCCAACAAAGGATAGTGCTTACTAGACGTGTTATATGTTTGGAAACTTATAATTAGACGCATAATTGCAATTAATAAACGAAGAAATGAAAATTTGTAGGTGTTTTCAGAATATTCAGATGCAGCTGTACCTGGGTGGAGTAGAAGTGTTTGCACATACACACGCACACACGCACACACTCTCTCTCTCTCTCTCTCTCTCTCTCTCTCTCTCTCTATCTATTTATCTCTCTCTCTCTGTCTGTCTCTCTCTCTCTCNCACACACACACACACACACACACACACACACACACACACACACACACACACACACACACTTACGGCGACGCTGTCGTTAGAGTTGGACGATGACGACGAACAGGACGACGACGAGTTCTTACGCGGCATGCTCGTCTTGTAACCTACACGTAGATCATGACAATTATTATGATACACATAGATAAGACACGCAACGCCGTGTTACGACACGTTACGACACGTTACGCCGTGTTCACGACATGTCACGACGTGGCCACGACATCATATGTCTTGTTACGACATGTAACACCGTGTAACGACATGTAACCATGTGTTACGACATGTAAGGACGTGTTACGACATGTAACCATGTGTTACGACATGTAACGACGTGTTACGACATGTAACCATGTGTTACGACATGTAACGACGTGTTACGACATGTAACGCCGTGTCACGCACTGATTTCAATCACACTCAACCCGCCGATACACACATTATCATGACGGACCGACTCTTACTTAATACCGTAAGTGTAACAACGCACCTATGCCTGTAAAGTTGCTAAGTAGACTCAGTTGCACCGCCTTGTAAGCCAATTAGGTGAGCATTACACGTACCATAATTCAAAGCTCTATTTGCCGTAAGCAAGGAAAGCAAAACGTTCGGCGGTTCTTTCACATCTACCGTCGATTAAATAACGATCCGTAAAGTGACCGGTGATACGTTGCATAATAAATCATAGTATGCATTCATTAGTGAGTGACCTATATTACGCGAGCGTATAGCTTCATTACGATAACGCGCTGCTTTGCCACGCGGGTGGCTAGCTCGCGCGCAGTACGTCTACAATTCTACACCGCGACGCTGCAACTAAAGATCTTAACCTTGTGAGCAACTGTGAGCGAGTGAGGCAGAGGGTAAAAGAGAGGCAGAGTGAGACACAGAGAGAGAGAGAGAGAGAGAGAGAGAGAGAGAGAGAGAGAGAGAGCGAGAGAGAGAGAAGGTGAGAGAGAGAGAGAGAAAGCGAGAGAGAG
>NW_014577402.1:179721-186064 GCF_000485595.1 Priapulus caudatus
GTGTGTGTGTGTGTGTGTGTGCGCGCCGACCGCACCCTATGTTACACGCAGGCGTCGTGATCATCTTCGCTGCGGGGGTATATATATACGTGTATATATATATATATATATATATAATCGGCGTTCCAATTTATCCACAATTTATAAATCGCTTCGTTCGACCCAGTTTGCGAGGCGCATTATTAAATCAACGCTCAACGAGAGAGCTAATAATATCACACGCAGGCGTTTCGCGCCGAGAGCAGCGAGAGACAGCAAGCAGCAAGCAGCAAGCAGGCAGCTAGCAGAGCAGCAGCAGCAGCAGCAGCGAAGTAGCAGCAAGCAGCAGAAGCAGTAGCAGTAGCGGCAGCAGCAGGCTAGCAGAGCATAGCACAGAGTAGCAGGCCATACGTGATGCAGGAATAGGACTGATGGCGTGAGATGCGCGTCCCTGATGCTCTGCTTGTATCTATAACGACATACTAGCTATATAGTCGAAGTGTCTTTCCTCCACATGTTGTCATGCATATTAACGCGGTTACGTCATATTCATTAGCGCCGTTACGTCGCATTGATTAACACGCTTACGTCACGTTACATGACGTGTTGCAACCGCTTCAGAAACGTCGAGCGCAGGTGATTGTTTATATCTGATGCGCACGCAATTTGACTCACGCTACGTTACACGCGTGTGACACAAAGGATTGCACGCCTGATACACACGGCATTAAGCACGTGCAGGGAGCGCCTGGGCGTTGTCATGGCGTTGTCGGTGTAAAGTGCAAACGTCTACTCTCGACTTCTCTCTCTCGTCCGGCCCTATCCCACTCTCTCTCTCTCCTCTCTCTCTCTCTCTCTCTCTCGCCTCTCTCTCTCTCGTCTCTCTCTCTCGCGCTCTCATTCTCTCTCTCTCTTATCGTTCTCTCTCTCTTCCGCGCCGACGCGCGCTCTCTCTCGCTCTCTATTCTCCCGACGCGCTCTCTCTCTCTCATCGCGCGCACGCGCGTCTTCTCATTGCTCCCCTATCCTCTTTACTTCTCTCTTTCTCTCTCTCTCTCTCTCTCTCTCTCTCTCTCTATCTCTATGTATTTATCTCTCTCCCTCTTTCTATCTCTGCAGATATATATGAAAATATATTAATATAAAGATTTGAACAGAATACGCACAAAATTAACACCTTATTCTACTATTATATTATATATATATATTTCTCTCTCTCTTTCTCTCGTTCTCTCCTGCTTACGATATCACATCGATGAGCCCCGACGAGTCATGCTTTAAATGTTCTAAGATTTCACATAGACTATGTCATCATCACGCAACCAGCAGACAGCTTACTACAGCGGCCCACAGCTGCCCTGTCCGCAACCACACCACGCAGCAGCTACTACAGCGCCACACTCGCCCCTGCCGCAGACCACCCCACGCCAGCAGCTACTACCGCGGCCACACTCGCCTCTGCCGCACCCACACCGACGCAGCAGCTACTACACGCGGCCACACTCGCCCCTGCCCGCAACCACCACCACGCAGCAGCTACTACACGCGGCCACACTCGCCCCTGCCCGAACACCCCACGCAGGCAGCTACTACAACGCGGCCACACTCGCCCCTGCCCGCAACCACCACCACGCAGCAGCTACTACACGCGGCCACACTCGCCCCTGCCCGCAACCACCACCACGCAGCAGCTACTACACGCGGCCACACTCGCCCGCAACCACCACCACGCAGCAGCTACTACACGCGGCCACACTCGCCCCTGCCCGCAACCACCACCAACGCAGGGCAGCTACTTATTATCAGAAGACCGAACTCGCCCCTGCCCGCAACCATTTCTTACACCAGACAGCCTACTACACGCGCCCCCACCCTCCCCGCAAACACCACACGCAGCAGACTACTACACGCAGGCCCACTACTCAGCCCTGCCTACGTCCGCAACCACCACCACCGCAGCAGCTTACTACACGCGGCCACACTCGCCCTGCCCGCCGCAATCCAACCCGACCGACGCAGCAGCTACTAAGACGCGGCCACATGCGCCCTGGCCCGCAACCACACCCCACGCCAGCAGGCGCTACTACAAACGCACAGGCCAACAGCCTCGCCACCGCATAGCCACGCAACCACGCACCACCGCCAGCAGCCTACTACACGCGCCACACTGCGCCCCCTGCTCAAAACCATCACCACGCAGCAGCTCACCCGCGGCCAACTCGCCCTGCGTCGCAGGACCACCACCCACGACCACGCGTGTTGATAGGCGTGGGGTTTCCACAACCACACAGCACGCGCTGCCACGCACGCACGCACGGCGCAAGCACGCACGCACGCACGCGCGAAGCAACGCACCGCACGCACGCGAAACGCACGCACGCCACGGACGCACACAGCACACACCACGCCGACGCACTGCACGCGTACGCACGCACGCACGCCAAAGCGAAGCCACGCAGCTACGCACGCACGCAGCCACACCACAGTCACACACATACCACACACACACACACACACACACCACACAGCACACAACAGCACGCGCACACACCAGCACAACTAGTATCCAGTGTTTAGTTGCTACTGTTCGTGGGAGCAGTGTCGGGGTTTGTCGCTGATTATCACATGGCGCGCTGTCATCGTCATCCTCGATGTGAACAAGTCAACGACGTATAGTACACGAACACTATGACCGGTGGATCTCCTTCTCTGGCTTCCCTTCCGTGAAGATTCCTGGCCACGGAACATATGATAAACCCTTCTTCACCCCTTCAGCGTATACAGTCAGATCATAGCAAACACACCGCACGTTAGCCCGTGCACGACAACAACACACACCACACACACACCGACACACGGTCACACCCCACACACAACACATCCACACACACACACACCCCACAACCACACACAGCACACACACACCGACACACACACCTACGCAGACACCGCACCAGCCGGCACACAAATACACAGAACAGCCGACCACATAGCAGACGCGCGACAGCACAACTCACACTGCAGCAAACGTTCATCTTGCCGCATCTTATAACGTTCATGTTGCGCCAGTGTATTAACAAGCGAAAAGCGCCGTACAAAACGACGTGTAGAAGAAACAAGCTTACGGCTGCAATGACGGTGTCTATATGTCCTACATACACACACACGCACGCACGTACACACACAAACGCACACACATACACACACAAACACACACAAACACACACTCACGCACGCACACACACAAACGCACACACATACACACACAAACACACACAAACACACACATGCACACACTCACGCACGTACGCAAGCACACACACGCACGCACGCACGCACGAACACACACAAACACACATAGACACCGGCGCGCGCNGGTGCTGGATACAACATAAGCAGGAAGACATGGATATGCAATTAACGTGACTACATGGTGTAGCGTATATTCTCGTGGTCCTACTGTACTCACACCTGGTGGCAGAGAACACAAACAGCAGACACATCACTGAACGTGACAATATTGTCTTCTCCTTTTATCCTCTCCTCCTGTCTTTCGCCCTCTATCTCTCTCTCTTTCTCTTTCACACATCGCTTTCTTCCTCTTTCTGTCTTAATCTTACTCTTTGATATTGTCTACTTTCTTTCTGTCTCTCTCTCTATTTCTCTCTCTCTCTTTCTGTCTTTCTTTCTGTCTCTCTCCCTCTCTCTGTCTCTCTCTGTCTCTTTTGCTCGCTTGCTCTTTCTATCTCTATCTCTCTCCCTCTCTCTCTTTCTCTCTCCCTCTTTCTATCTCTCTATCTCTCTCTGTCTCTCTCTCGCGTTCGCGCTTTCTATCTCTCTCTCTCTCTGTCTCTTTCTCTCGCTCGCTCCTTCTATATATATATATATCTCTCTCTGTCTCTCTCTCTCTCTTGCTCGCTTTTTCTATCTCTCTCTCTCTCTCTCTCTCTCTCTCTCAGAGCGAGAGAGAGAGAGATCTGCCTGTGTGTGTGTGTGCGTGCGTGCGTGCGTGCTCCAGAGAGAGAGAGAGAGTCTTGCACATGAGGGAGATGACTCATAGTTTTATAACTGTGGTTAATTGCAAGCGTCCGCCGCCGAGCAGTTGCAGCCTACAGTCACAAGCTACCACGGACACGCCAGCTAACACTGGGGCAGCCTGCCAGCCAGCATCCTCCGACCTACAAGCAGCAGCCAGCAGGGTCTGGTTGACCGCTGGTCAGAGTGAGGGTGGTCTAGCCCGCGGGAAGAAGAAGGGGAACACACACACGTGAAGGCGATCGCTTACGTATCGGGCTCACCACGTGCGCCACACGTGCGATCAAGAGTGTATAACTATAAGATATAGGCGTGTATACTCCAGTGTGATATACTGGTGCGATGATACTGGTGCGATGATACTGGCCCGAATATACATACTGGTACGATGATACACGATGCGTGATCTCACGCGCTTAAAACGATGAAATAACAAGGAACTGTCACCGTGCGCGCGCGATCTCACACGCTTGAAACGATGGAAAACCTAGTAGCTGTGACCGCCCGCGCGATCGCACACGCTTGAAACGACGAAGAACCAGTGAAATTCATTAGGCGATCACTCGAAATGCTTCAGAAAACAAGCATCTAGATTTCTACTACGAGAGGCGTACTGAAATGAATCTCACGAGAACGATGAACAACTAGTGAAATGCATTGCGCGACCGCTCGCAGGGCGGAGAAGCCAAGTAGACGTCTACGTACAGTAAAGTGTAATGAAACCCACGAGAAGTGACGATCTTTCTTTTGTGTGGCGCTGCAAAACGCAAAGTTCCCTCTCGTCCTATACTTATGGCGATATGACGCAAGAATGTAAAGACGTATCTTTAATGATATCCCTTTAGAAATCTATATTATGTCTACAGATATCTAGATATTATATAGATGTCTATATAGAAATAGTAGGCTATTTACCGTAGCGTCCTTTCTCTCGTCGCCGATGTCCCGCTGTTCGCAAGATCGGGTATTTGCAACGAGGCGATCGCGAGTGACTGCACGCATTGTAGATATACGATCGTAATATTAGCATAGGCGCTCAATGTTTACATGTATAATGAATGCACCAGCTGCTGGATAGCAACTAATTCTGCCAATTACTGCTCATCTTACTAATGCTATACACGCAGTACTCACCAGATATGTCTGCTATATACACACGTACTACCGTCCACATCGACACACGCACGCGCACGCACGCAAGCACGCATGCATGCACATGCTCATGCACACACGCAGACCAACACGTGCACGCACACATCGACCAGATACGCACGCACGCACGCACGCACGCACGCACGCACGCACTAGAAGACAAATATATGGCGGCGCATATAGAATTCGGGTGAAAATAATAGATATATGACACCATCAAATATGTGCTCAGCCATTACCGTGATTGCTTTCGCATCTACGGGGACCAATTCAAATTAGGCAGGCTGGTCATCTGGGTGCAGTTAGCGGTCAGCGGGAGACGGTCCATCTGTGCATCTGTGCATGCTGCCTCGGGGCTCGGGCTGCATCCACTGGTCACTGAACCAATTGACTACGTTGCGGAGGAATAATTGTTTAATACGCGTGGCATTGTGTTTGCGCTGCGCACACGCCCGTTGACGCCCGAAAAGCTTCAGCTCATAATGAAAGGCTTAATTACCTTAGCCGTTATTGTCGTGCGATTAGATTGCGTATATTAATTATTGTCGGGATATATAATTACGTTCGTTTTTACGTTGTGATGCGGTACGTTCAGCCGCGTTTAAACGCTCATCTTAGGAAATCTACTTACGATTTCGTTCGAGCGTCATTTGGTTCGTTCGTATCATTTATTCGGTCACCGTGTCCGGTCGGCGTGAAGTTTATGACGTATTGCGCCGTCCGTAGCAGCACTGCTGCTGCGATATCCACGGGTAATTGTTTAATGTTACAAATGAAACAATGTGTGTGTGTGGGGGGGTGCGTGCGTGCGTGCGTGCGTACGTGCGTGTGCGTGCGCGCGAGTGTATGCGAAGCGCTGTGACGTCATCGCTGCATCGTCTGCCGCGCGGACCTGTCACCTCCGGAGACGTGACGGAACAATGCTCGGCGCGTCGTTATGGCAACAGACAAAGAAATCGCGGATACAGGAATCAACAGAGAAACGTGAGAGAGAGCGAGTGAGTCCAGTGCATGCGTGAGAGGTTGAGTAGAGAGAGAGAGAGAGAGAGCGCGAGAGAGCGAGAGAGCGAGAGAGAGAGAGAGAGAGAGAGAGAGAGAGAGAGAGAGAGAGAGAGAGAGAGAGAGGAGAGAGAGAGAGAGAGAGAGAGAGAGAGAGAGAGAGAGAGAGAGTAGAGAG
>NW_014577402.1:186097-190506 GCF_000485595.1 Priapulus caudatus
GAGCGAGAGAGAGAAAGAGAGAGAGAGAGAGAGAGAGAGAGAGAGAGCGCGAGAGAGCGAGAGAGAGAGAGAGAGAGAGAGAGAGAGAGAGAGAGAGAGAGAGAAAGAGAGAGACTACGTAGCTACACGCTGGTGGCGTTACCTAGCTAAATATTGGTGCAACTGTTTTCTCCGTACACGGCAGCCGGCAAAAGTCAAAATCATTTGACTTTCGCCGTCGCCGTGAAACCGGCCTGGCGCCGTGCCGTGTCAGTGGCGACTGCGCCATAAGATATAATAGATTTAGAGAGAGGTAGGGAGATAGAGGGAAGGAGAGTGGGACGCTAACAAGGTCTATTGACGATTCATTAACAATCGAGTCTAATCACCAGTAAGAATGCGAAAACAATCATGGGCAATAATGGGAAAAGCCCAGCTAAACAACGGCGTGCCTGGACGCCCGTTATGGCGCAGTATAACGCAGCAGCCACCTGTTCCCGACACAATAGCTCACCATACTCACCTACCTCACCTTCACCTATCACCTTCCGTATCGGCGTGAATGGCGATTTTTTTTTAATTTCATAATTTAACCGCGCGTTTAATCCGCCGTCATCGCACGCCGATCGACACAATGAGGTGCGAATCATTCTTCACGCTGCCGTGACAGATTAACGCGAAAGGCACAGGCTGAATCGACCTCCTCCCCCCCCCCTGATAGGCGCATATGTTCGGGGAGCTTTGCCCTAATGACATTAATTAATTCGATTTTTTCTCTACCAGCATCAGCGGCGCTTCGTCAAAGGCGGGAGTTGTTACGCAATAAACACATCTCCGCGCGCAATAAATGCTCATTAATAGCTTAGTCTAATAATCGAGTGAGCATTAGCTTGATGATCTAACCCTCCAACCGTGGCCAGCTTTTTAAGAGCTAGTATAGTATTATATAGACCGCGGTCTGTGGTATATATAATATCAGACGCCTACGCTTATTCAACATATGCATACATAAATATAAGCCAAAAAAAATAAAATCATCAAATTGTGAAATCAATGCATGAATAATCGCACATTGTATTAGAAATAATACAGAGTATCGTCAGGCACGCGGAACCTCATCATTAATACTATTAGAATTATGCTGGGGCAAATAATGCACTGCTAATTACTGACGATGACTAATGAGATGTCCTCCTACCATTGCCGTTAATTACCGCCATGATTGTTAAAATGTTTACAAATAGTCAATTACAGCTAGCCCAGCTACCTTTCATTAGTCATTAGTCATTACTCATTGTCATTAGTCATTGTCATTTTCTATCATTTCTGGAATTCGTTCTATCATGGCTAGCTGCTGTAGCAGATACGGGCAGTAGTTATACAAAATGTTTTAACCTGGTTAAGTTGTAATAATGTAGTAAGTTCTTGCTTGCAGCGCGTGTAAGTGCGCGCTCTTCTCCACGCTACACATCTAGAGATTTGTCGTTTATGGCTGAGTATCAACAGCACCATTCAACGGTAAGCTATCCGAGCTCGCAGATATACGATTACATGTTCGCACGTGTTCAGTGGAACATTTAGCGAAGTGACGTTCTTGTTTATGGCGTTCACTGGTCGTCATGATTGTGTTGTTGATATTTGACTCGCATCAACAGAACACTCGCAGGACGGCGGTCCATCGTGACGTCTACATAACATATGTAGCATCCGGAGATGCTGTGCTGACGTCACATCTGTCACGACATAAATCGCTCTTTTTGCGCAGAGTACAATAGCTTGGTTTCTCAGAAGATGAATGCCGCACCAGAATAAGTGCATTAGTAACATACTATGCTGTGTTGCTAGACAGTGGCTTCGTAAAGGCATGCGACACGGACCACGATACTATCATATCATATACAATCCTCACATCGCGAGAAAATCGACAACGACGCATCAACAACTATCTCATCGTAAGATATGGCGCTCGAGACGTTGATTGGTTAGAGTCTCTTCATAAAAAAAGTAACTAAGCAAAAGAAAATCGTTGGCTAGCCCGCCATGCACGACGGAGAGCGGACACGACACCGGAACTGAGCTGCTGTAGCGCATGCGCGGCTCTGTACGCGCGCGAGAACAATAAACAATGATTAGTGTACCAATAAAAATGTTCTACATTTAATAACAATAAACATAAAAGCAGCAACACGTACGCGTTCTGCTCTTACCTCGTTAGCTCAGCCGTAACGTATCGGAGCTCTCGACCTGACTCGTTATTAAGTCTTATCATTACAAAACACACGCTCACCTTCACGTGTATCATCACGGTGGGTTCCTCGCTAATGTTAATTAACTCATTATAGATGCGAGTTTTACCCGCCATCTTGTTACGTCTCGCGCTATAAAGACAATATTAATTAAGGTTTAGGTGGAATCTACGAGACACAAAGGACTCGTACTTCGTCCGGCCGGACTGGTGGAGGCCTTACACGAGCCGTCGAGTTTTATTGCGTAACAGGGGACGATGATTTATGAGTAATATCAGCACGTACTGACAACAACGGCATCAATGCAGTCATACGCCACAGTAAAAACACGTCGTTATACAATAAAAACAGTGTTTTTACGGGCGAGCGGTGAATGGTCTCCATTCACGCTCTGTAAAGTGATTCAAGAAATGTCATAATTGGGCAAATAAAAGAGCTTGGGACTCTTTTATACACGCTGGGGTGGGGGGCTGTGTGTGACCCAAGAGAACAAAGCAAGCTTGCTCACTCTCGTTAGTCTGCACGGAAGCAAGCCATAGAGGATCTACGTGCGTGATGGAAATTATAGTAGAAGCCCGGCACGGGAGCAAACGATATACACAGAGATAGAGAGAGGGAGCGAGAGAAAAAGAAGCAGAACATGGAGAAGAGCGAGACAGAGACGAGAGAATGGATGAAATTATAAACTTGTTTGACATGGAATTCATCGCCGTAGATCGTGGTTTAAGTAAACTGGTACAGGCGCCGCCCTAGCACTCGCACCTCCTCAACTCCCATCAGGGGGCGCGACGTACGGGAGCAGCTCTCGCTACTGCTACTCTTGGTAATACATAAGCGGAGTTCCGGAAACGTATGCTGCCTTTTTATGCGTCCAATTATTCATTTTACGGTCGGTATTAGTATTTGCGCCGCAGGTTCTCTCATTATCCGTTAATGAAGGCCGAATGAATAAACTCAAGTCGGCGCATATGTGCACGGGGCCTGTCGATATTAATTCATTCGATTCTTCTTCGCCAGCATCATCAGAAGCGGGAGTTGTTACGCAATAAACACATCTCCACGCAATAAACGCTCATTAATAGCTAAGTTTAATCAGGTAAGTGATGATGCGTCGTTATGTGATCAAGATCTCGAACAGTGGCAAGATTTTTTCGATGGGATTTTTTCACCTTTTTCAGCCACTATTGTAGCGTATGAATGAATGTACGCGTGCATGGGCAATGTTGGCATTGATACTGGTTCTGAGATGTATGCCAGATAGTCATCTATCAGATATGTCATAATATAGTTTATATTACACCGATAACATCGGTATACACGTACCTACCGCGTGCTGCAGCGCGTCTGCGTCTATAAGTATACACGCACTCTCTTCCTCTTGGCACATGTAGAGATTGATCGTTTATGGCTGAGTATCAACAACAGCATTCATAGGTAAACGATCCGAGCTCGCAGATATACGATTACATGGTCGCACGTGTGAGTGGCACACTTGATATAGACAAATACTTTTCGTGAGTGACTTTTCGCGAAGTGGTCCCCTACCATACCCATCTATCCAGTCATCTGTTGCGATCAGTGAATGCTATCTCCGCTATCTCTAGCTTATCGTAGGAGCTCCCCTGCTATTGTGCGTCAACAGCCGTTTAACTTTGTTTCGTAAACCGTTGGCAGAATTTTGTTTCGCAAAGTTACAAAGAAATTTGCTGGGATTTTTCATTGTCGTAACATTACGGTATTTCTGCCACCAACAGTCAAAGAGAAAATGTTGAGACAAAATTTGTTTCTGTCAAAAAGTCCTGTTCTGTTCTACGTGGACAAACAAGACAAGACGTCTGGCTAGCTGGAGCCACGTACAACGAGTGGCGTTTATTATACAAACCAACTGCGCATGACACGCGCATATATTCAGTAACAATAGAACAAGTCCCAGCAGGGTAGGAAGCCGACACGAGATTAGACCATTAGAGCGTGAGCAGCTACGCGCGCGTGACAGCGGGGCAGGCGTGTGACGAGCTAATGTATGTGGTGTGCAATTTACACATGTGATACAAAGTGAGAACAAGAGAGAAAGAGATGGAAGAAAACAGAAAGAGAGAGAGAGAGAGAGAGAGAGAGAGAGAGAGAGAGAGAGAGAGAGAGAGAGAGAGAGAGAGAGAGAGAGAGAGAGAGAGAGAGAGAGAG
>NW_014577402.1:198013-200747 GCF_000485595.1 Priapulus caudatus
GTGATCACGGACCACTCACGGCAGCGTGATCACGGACCACTCACGGCAGCGTGATCACGGACCACTCACGGCAGCGTGATCACGGACCACTCACGGCAGCGTGATCACGGACCACTCACGTTAGCGTGTTATCGCTAGTAACGCTCTGATACCGATTCCGACAGAGGGGGTTGATTTGGCGCCAAGCAGGCAGACAACTCGTACTCGCTGACTCGCCGCTGCTGCCGCTGCCGCCGCACGAAGCCAGGTACGCAGACTATAGCCCGTGCATGATTAATACGTGCAGCTTCACTCACCTGCTAGGCGTGGATGATGGATGATCAGGGCGGCCCGCTCTCACACCTGGCATCATAGCCGCCGCACACTGGCGCTGTCAACTCCAGCCGAAACACCTAATGACGATTTCTGCCTGCCTCAATCAGCAGGTGTGTTGTTGGTACCCTGGGCAGCGGAACCGCCGCCGGCACGATGACTCGAGCGGAGATGACGCTGGCGCGTCAGGGTACGCGGACAGAGCATCCCGTGCATTAGGCAGCCGCGTGTATCAATTATGCATCCGCTTATTTTTTTTCGAACTGCTCTTTTGAATGTGTCGCAGTTGGATGGAGATCAAAGCGACAGCTGTGGGCCAGCATATTTGTCATGATTTCACTCAGCCCATTCCCCCTCTCTCTTTCATTCTCTGTCTCTCTCTCTCTCTGCCGCCTCCATACACCAGCGCCGTTAACCACCCGTGGCTTTAAAGAAACCTCGGACACTATCCGTGTCTGTGTGGGACCTGGGGGGGGGGGACCTAGATATGTCTTCCACGCGATTTGTCGCTGAATAGAAGACTAATCGTGAGACTGTGCTGGCGCTTAACGCCGGTTAGTGCAGTGATAAATCACGATGTTCAGTCACACGCCGTTCTTTACGTCAAACTCGTTGTCACCATTGTATGTCATTGAAATAATTAATCGGTTTCACACTCCGGCCAGATTAAATACGTAAACTAGACAGAGGGCACTCAAAGAGAGTGCATACCTCCGCGAGCGTGTATACATGTGTACAACAGCTGGCTCGCTGCTGGCTGCTGCTGACTGAACGCCCTAAGGCGAGCTGCTGCTGACTGGATCCCCTAAGGCGAGCTGGTGCTGAATCGATCGCGCCAATGCTACACACACACACGAACACACACACGAACACACACACACACGAGACCGATTACACATAAAGAGCTGAAGGAAGCGCGGGCTGAAGGAAAACAGTAGCGCAAGTCAACCAATTCATTTTATCAACCTATTTGCAAATCTAATTTTCGCGTCTTTCCTCTTCGCCGCTCGCGGATAGAATGATTTATGAGAATACTACTACTATTCGTATCTAAGCTGTTATGCGCTGTTACTACTCCTGCTACTGCTGCTGCCGCCGCTGCCGCCGCTGCTGATACCGCCGCTGCTGCCGCTGTTGCTGCTGTTACTGTTGCACTTGTTGTTGTTGTTGTTGATGTTGTGGTGGTGGTATTTTGTTGTTGTTGTTGTTATTGTTGTTGTTGCCGCTGTAAAGTTCGTCAATAATGCAGTTACAAGTTGGATCGCATAGACTGAAATGTGCAGCAGTGCCACAAACCTAAACGCCAGCGCCTAAACGCATTATGTAGATGAGACTACGGCCGTCTCCGCGGGGACCATCATGTAATTAATGGATGAGGAGAAGAAGAACAAGATGATGAAGAAGAAGAGATGGTTGGAGGCAGCAGCTTCCTTGGCAGCAGAAGTTGGCGCGTCCCTTTCAATCACAGAAACGTCTGTCCCTGCGTTTGTCCCTGTGTCTCCTTTTGCGTCAGCCTCTGCGTATACCCCCTGCGTTTGTCCATGTGTCTCATTTTGCGGCAGCCTCTATGTATACACCCTGCGTTTGTCCCTGTGTCTACGTCTGCGCCTGCGTTTGCTTCTGCACCAGCGTCAGCCCCTGCGGCTGTCCCTGCGTCTGTCACTGCGTCCACCCTGTGGCTGCCTCTGCGTATAACCCCTGTGTCTATCTCCTGCGTATACCTCCTGCGTCTGCCCTTGCAGCTGCGTCTGCGTCTGCGTCTGCCCCCCGCGTACGGTGATCGGCCGGTCGGTCAGCCGGCGCAATTTACATCACGGAAGCCATTTCTAATTACTTCATTTCTAATTACTCATTCGTCACTGGCGAACTCGCTCGAGCCGACATAATGAAGGCGCGATAGTAGACGATAGGGGCTTCCACGATTTGTGAGCCTGATCGCTCCGGAAAGAGAGACGCGAGAGACGGACGAAAGTGAACGAGAGGGAGAGGGTGATGCTGCAATAGCAGCAACAACAGCAGCAACAGCAGCAGCACTAGTAGTAGCAGCGGCGAAATCAGCAGCAGCGCTAGTAGTAGCAGTAGCAGTAGCAGCAGTAGTTAGTAGTAGTATTAGCAGCAGTAGTAGTAGTAGCAGCAGAAGTACCCGCACCAGCACCAGCACCAGCACCAGCACCACCACCACCACCACCACCACCGGCAGCAGCAGCATTAGCAAGAGCACTGACACCAACCACAGGCACTTGGAGCGTTTCAATAAAATATAATGCTAAATAAATACGAAATCTATTTACTACCAAAGTCTTAATGTTTCTCTACTTTCTTTCACCTATTATTGCCGACAATTTCCTGTAAATGCCGTTCAAATGCTCATCTGCAACACACGCTGGCTGCCGCACGCTAACACATCTCTTATATAAAGGGC
>NW_014577402.1:200757-224374 GCF_000485595.1 Priapulus caudatus
AGAGAGAGAGAGAGAGAGAGAGAGAGAGAGAGAGAGAGAGAGAGAGAGAGAGTGAGAGAGAGCAGACGCATACACAAACACTTGTAGCGGCACTATAGCTCGCGCGGTCCCCAGCGGTTCATGTTGTTTCGCGGGCATTAACTGTCTCCACTCCGTAATGCCAGCAGCTTCTTGACAGAGAATAGCTCATCTGCGCATATCCGCTCGTATATATTGGTCACTGGGTAAATTGGGCCGACGTTTGTCCGGGCTATTCGGCCGGGAACAAACCACATTAACCCAGATTACGGCCTGTTGAAGGGGCCGCGGCTGAGTCATGCGCGTCAGAGAGAAAAAGTGGCCGTCGCATTAGAAATGATTGCTAGATCGGTGGTCGTTTATAGTGGGGACAAGTTATACAGCGGGGCGTATAACTAACCCGGCAATTTGTTGGCAAATTGCGCGCGTGTATCCGTTCCCCCTTATTCAACACCATTTTACTTTCAGTGAAAGCAGGCCGTGAGATTTATAGAGGTAGCTGTAGGAGTGCGACAACAGACCGAGGAGGCAATGACCTGCCCACTTTTCCACTTTTCTAAAATTTATGACCTTTTCACTCGCTCGCTCCCTCTCTCTCTCTCTCTCTCTCCCTCTCTCTCTCGCTCTCTCTCTCTCTCCCTCCCTCCCTCTCTCTCTCCCTCGCGCTCGCGCACTTTCATTGCCGCTTCCAATTTAACTCATTCTCACTAATTACACTTCTCTCGCTCTCCCTCTTTCATTTCTTCTGTCTCTGCTTCTCCGTCTCCCTCTTTATATCTCTTTTCTGTCTCTCCCGCTCGCTCAGTCACGCGGTATTCTTCGCCCTCGCACTCGCTCATTCTCTCTCCATCTCCCTCGCACACTTACGCTCTCTCTTTCACCCCCTCTCCCCCACTCTCGCTCGGCAACTTCTCGCCCTTGTTCATTCTCTCTCTCGCCCACCATCTACCTCCCCCACTAAATCTCTTACCCCTATATCCAACAGGAAGGCGGTCAGAAGTGCAACAACAGCAAGAAGTAGACCAGAACAGCGGGGCTCTAAGCAAGACAATAGCCACGCCGCTAGAAAAAACACCATAGAAAAAACACACCTCCGCAACCTCGCTGAGTCACGCCACCGGTAACCTCCTCCCCTTCCCCTGCTTCTCCCCCTCCTCCTCCTCTTCCTCTGCTGCTCACTACACCCTTCGCTTCCTCGCTCACCAATAACGCCCTCTCCCCGCGCGGTACCCCGTTAAAGCAGCAGAGGCAGTAGCAGTAGCAACAGTGAACTAAAGGAAAGCCGAACCACCGACAAATGAAACACTGATAAACGAATCAACGAGGCATGAATTAGTGAGGAATGAATGACACAGGAAGGAGTGAAAGAGAACATAAATGACAATGAAACGAATAACTAATGAATGAATGACAGATGAACGGATGACCTGGGACAGCCTGCCCCCGGGCTAATGCCCCCATCCTCCATCCACGCGCTTAGTGCAGTAAGCGAATTAACGAGTTATCCATACCATAATAATTCCATTCTCATTTTTGTCTTCCTAGTTGCTCTCTATCCGGAACCATCAATCAAGCAATTACGATAATATCAGTGGCCGTGCCTCAACCCCCCCCCCATCGCGTGTAATCTGGGATATCAAATATTGGAGCAACAAAGAACGAATAGCTTCGTATATTATGTCAACACGTCAATACTACTCCGTAAGTGAAAGCAATCAGCGAGACTAAACTATGCATAACTATGCAAACAAGACCGCCGCCGCTGGGCCGCTGAAAAAATACGACGAGAGAATATATACCCGCAGACGCTAGGTTACCGGGGAGCCACTACCGTGAGAGTCTTACACGAAATCTCCCATCATCAACATCATCGTCGCCTCTATCACCAACACCATCGCCGTCACCATTACCAACACCATCGCCGTCACCATTACCAACACCATCGCCGCCGCCATCACCAAAATCATGGCCGCTACCATCACCAATATCATGGCCGCCACCAACAAAACCATCGTAGCCGCCACCATCACCAACACCATCGCCGCCCTATCAACAACATCTTAGCCGCCACCATCACCAACATCTTAGCCGCCACCATCACCAACATCTTAGCCGCCACCATCACCAACATCTTAGCCGCCACCATCAACAACACCATCGCCGCTACCATTGTCTCCACCACCAACACCAGCGCCACCACCGCCATGGTATACACATCGTTGGAGCTCAAATATAGCACACGAGAGACAATTATGCGTCGATATTTTTTTCTGTAGAAAAGGAGACAAAGAGCGCAGTCAGTGATACGCTCAGAAAGCATGATATATACGTACGGGTCGCGCATCTCTCCTGCATTCACACCATCCGAAAATCGAATAATAGAACAAAAGTAAATGTCTCAAGTAATGGTAAATCTCAACTCCGTGAATGCTCCTTCGACCCCCCCCCATTGAAGCTTCATCACATACTACGATCGGAGCATTAGTCTCACAGTACTATACGACAGGGGCGTAGCTAACCCATTTTTCCTGGGAGGGGGGGGGGGCAAAGCCATGTGCATTCTGCTGTTTTCTGGGAAGGTGACCGCCACTGACCAAGTATTGTATCTACTTTTTTCAGTCATATGCAACTGTCACATGCAATATTAACTGACCCCTTGCCCCCCGAATAGCTACGATTCTGTATGAGTGAGTAGACTGTCACTGGCGCTACTCTGCCGCGGTCGGGGCCACAGGCACTTGGAGCGTTTCAATAAAATATAATGCTAAATAAATACGAAATCTATTACCTAGCAAAGTCCTACTTCATTTCGCCCTATTATTTGCAACAATTTTGTAAATGCGCGTGCAAATGAACTCCTCTGCAACACACATGTACACCCGTACGCACGTCTGGCGCACACTGATTGCACACACATATATATATATATAATATATATATATATATTATATAATATATATATATATAGTATATGAGATATAGATAGAGTAGTATCCATATAGTAGGTATATAGAGTAGTATAGTATTAGTAGTATATAGTATAGAAGAGGCGTAGTAGAACATTCAAAACTTTGGTAGTAAATAGCAATTTGCGTAATTTAATTGTAGCATTACATTGTACTGAAACGCTCCAAGTGCCTGTGGTCGGGGCGGGCAACACGCTCCCCCCACACGTACGTAAACAGCTAGCCGTGGGAGACTTCGCAGCTCGGAGGCTGGGAGGAGAAGGGAAAACACGGGGCGGCTAATTGCTTCTCACATATGTCGCCACTCATCGAGCCATCGTGCGTGCGGATGCTGGCCACTGCTGAGCCAGGCCGCGCACCCAAATTAACAGCAGCAGTAGCACAAGCAAACACACGCGGTAGGTAGAGAAGTAAAGAGAGAGAGGGGGAGAGCGATAGATAGAGAGAGAGAGGGGGAGAAGAGAGCGAGAGAGAGAGAGAGAGAGAGAATGAGAGAGACGTGGGAGACAGAGAAGCGGGGTAGGGAAAGATCGGGAAAGAAAGGAGAGAGAAAAGGGAAAGAGAAAGAGAGAGAGAGAGAGGAGAGAGAGTGAGAGAGAGAGAGAGATCAGTGGAATACACACACGCGCAGCGCACGACGCACACGGAACACGAACACACACACAGCACAACACACACACACATCACACACAGACGAAGTAAGCACACACACACAAACACAAACACAACACATACACAGAGAGATAGATAGAGAGAGAGAGCATCAACGGAGGAAGGGCGGTTACACCTATAGCTGTCAAACATCGTAACATTCGTGCAGGCGCATTAAACCGCCCGCATTAGCCTAATCCTGGCCGCAGTGGCCTCAGAGCGTCAACGCGGGGCCGCTATGTACTTAGCAAGCCGTACTGACTAACAGCGCCAACAAAATTCCACTTATGATGAATATTTGAACACGACTCGGATGAAACGAGTTCGGGTAGCAGCTGGTGCCAACGCCGGAAAGGAAGTTAGAAAATCCACCGCCTATCTAAACGTGCGCACGGGGAGGGAGGAACAGGTAACAACTACGAATCTGACATGGTGCGATGACAACCGGCATGTCGGCTTATGTAGTTCCCAACCGCCCACCCGCCATCTTTCGCACACACGCGTAAGTACATAGAAACTATATACAGACACTACTCCAACTAGTATATTATCAAGAGCTCATAATAGAGAAGAGTAATGGCAACCGTGTTACAGTCGTTTTGCATAGTTTCAACTTGTCAATATGTGAATATAATATTCAAACTTTACCTTATTTCGTGCTATGATGACTCCTTAAATCATAATTATGGACACCACCAATTTACCTGAAAATCGTAATGTGTCTCAAAAAAGTTATTGAATACGACACGGTTTCCCAACAGTTTTCCCAAATATTCGCATGTATTCGCGCCATCGTTGAATATGCGGCGGCAGCACCAGGTTGTAAGCTACGGGATGCGGGGCTGTAGGGGATATTAGGTAAGGCACAGTAAAAAGCACTTGTTTTGCATCATTAATCATCAGGAAACAACGATGGCAAAACAGCTAAAATCAGCTGCTAGCTCGCCGTGAGCACACAGGGGATTTATTTCCTAAGTAGGGAGTACACCTAATACAATTCGAATGTCTAATATCCCCAACCAGCCCCCAGAGTTCCGTCATAGACAATAGAACACAATCCACGATAATAAACTTGCCGCCGAATACATGCGAACATTTGGGAAAACTGTGTGAAACCGTGTCGTTTCAAAGAACTTTTTTGAAGAACACATTACGATTTTCAGGTAAATTGGTGTGTAATTACAGTTAATATGATTAGGGGAATCATAGACGAAAACAAAGGTAAAGTTAGAATATATTTATTCACATATTGATGAAATATTTAAACTTGAAAACTAATGGGCAAAACGCTGTTAAAACGGTGTCATACTCTTCTCTATTATGGCTATTGATGATTATTTCGATGGTAGTCACACCTTTAGACTGACTCCATGTAGTCCATTGATTAACACGAAAGCTCGCGCAATCGGTTGCAGCCAGAAGGAAAGCGTGGGGTCAGTCTGATAGGCAAAATAGCAAATCCATAAAGCAAGTAAACCGTAACCATTTTATAACATCAGAAAACACCAAAAACCCGATTGCGATGCTATTGTTATTACGCAAAATCCCAATTCAATGGTTTTTCCAATACGTCTCAAACGCCTTTCTTAGAAAAAATTCAAAACTCCCGATATATATATATTAATTTATAATCAAGGTAGTACTTTAGCTCTTTGATATCCTTACGTGTCGTTGGTGAGCACACTGTAAGGACACGCGTCACTGTTCGGCTGACTAATACCAGACGATGGCTGCCGACTAATACAAGCTAACGACTCGCAACAAAACCATTCGGGTATCAAAAAACAGAAACTCCACGCGTGATAGCGTCATCATGACACCAAAGCGCCACACAATATCAATGATCGGGGTGCAACTACAGGACGAGGCGACCGCGTCAATCAGTCACCAGCATTCTCGTCACCGGCGGCACCCGCCGGGGGATGGAGGGAACGTATGGTTGGGGGAGGGGGTCCCCGGGGGAGGGGGACCGCCTTACCTCCATCATCCAGGCCCCATCGCATAAGGCGCACAATTACCCATCTTCACGGCGGGTAATGCGGTCCGTGGCCGTTAGTCGTGCACCGAACGCGCGCAGCAGTCAACAAGTAGTAGTAAGTAGCAGCAGCAGCAGCAACAGCAGCAACAGCAGTAGCAGTAGTAAGTAGGAGCAGCAGCAGCAGCAGCAGTAGTAGTTAGTAGTGAGAGCAGCAGCAGCAGCAGCAGCCAGCAGCAACAGGCAAGTACCAGTAAGAGTAGAGGCAGGCAGCGAGCCAGCACGCAACAGCAGCAACAGCAGTAGCAGTAAGTAGGAGGCAGCAGCAGCAGCAGCAGCAGCAAGCAGCAGTAGTAGTATAGTATGGGAGCAGGCCAGCAGCAGCATAAACAGCAGCAAAACAGCAGTACAGTAGTAAGTAGTAGTGTAGCAGGCAGCAGCAGCACGCAGACAGCAGTAGCAGTAGTAGTAGGAGCAGCAGCAAGCAGCAGCAACAGCAGAAGCAGTAGCTAGTAAAAGCAGCAGCAGGCAGCAGTAGCAGCAGCAGCAGCCAGGCAGTAGTAGTAGTAGTAGTAGTAGTAGTAGGCAGCAGCAGCATCAGCAGTATAGGTAGTAGGCAGCAGCAGCAGATGTTAGCAGCAACAAGCAAGCAGCAGCAGGCAGTAGTAAGTAGTCAGTAGTAGTAGTAGTAGTAGTAGTAGTAGTAGTAGTAGTAGTAGTAGTAGTACAGGCAGGCGGCAGCAGCAGCAGCAGCAGCAGCAGGAGTAGTCCAGCATCACTCAGCAAGCAGTAGCACAGTCAGCAACCAACCACCAGCAGCAGCAACAGCAAGTGACCACCCAGCAGCAGTAGCAGCAGCAGCACATAGCCAGTCAGCACCAACCAGCACCACCACTACCGACCACCACCACGCACCAGGCACCAACACCGAAACACCACCACCACCACACCTCACCACACACCAGCCATCCACCAAACCACCACCACCACCACCAACCACCACGCCCCAACACACACCCCCCCAACCACCAACACCAGTACAGGCAGCACCACACCACACACCAGCAAGCATCAGCAGCAGCAGCTAGCAACACGCACCACCACCACCCAGCAGCAGCATCACCACCACCACCACCAACCACCACGCACTACCGCAGTAGCAGCAAGGCAGCAGCAGCAGCAGCAGCAGTAAGCAACAGCATGCCCAGGCGGCGAGTGACGGACCCAGCGAGAAGATGAAGTGTGGGCATTATACGCATGAGTCAGATTCATGCACGGCGGCACGGCGGCGCAAGCGGGAATATACCATCAAGAGTAAGTAAATAGGAGATAATAATGCTCCTATTATGTACTCTTGAAATTATGGCACGTCATAGCCACGTATAGTCACGTCGCACGGCTGTTAACAATTCACATCGGTTCTACGCTTCCTCTCATCTTGCACACACACACGCGCGCGCGCAGCTCTCTGCTCTCACACACCAGAACAGCACACACACACGACCACACACACACACACACACCACACGCACTAACACGCACAGACAACGCACGCACACAGAATGGCACCGCACGCACGCGCGCGGCGATCTTTCTCTCATCCGTTCGCTTCTCTGTCTGGCTGGCTCTCCTCTCACCGCTTCCCGCTCCCCTTTCTCTCTATTTCTCTCTCCGCTCACTCCTCTCCTTCTCACGGTCTCACTCACCCCTCTCTTCTCTCTCGCTCCTCATATCTCTCCTCTCCTCTATCTATCTTCTGTCCTCTTTGGCTGGAATCTTTCCCGTGTCTGAGTTCTTCCCAACACACCACCATACCGGTGAGTAACTACCCGCCCCACGTCCCATACGCCGTGTGTACGCACGACATCAGTGAGTAACATTACCCAGGCCTCCACGTCCCACTACGCCGTGTGTACGCACACATCAGTGCGAGGTAAATCTAACCAGCCCCCACCTCCCACTACGCCGTGTGTACGCACACATCAGTGAGTAAGCTACCCAGCCCCCACGTCCCACTACGCCGTTGTACGCAGCACATCAGTGAGTAACTACCCAGCCCCACGTCCCACTAACGCCGTGTGTTACGCACACAATCCAGTGGAGTAACTATCCCGCCCCCACCTTCCCACCTACGCGTGGGGGTTTGGGGGGGGGGGGTACGCACACCCCCCAGTGAGTAACTACCCGCCCCCACCTCCAGACACACGCCGTGTGTACGCACACATAGTGAGAAACTACCTAGCCCCCACCGTCCCACTAACGGCCGTGTGTACCACACAGTCAGTAAAGTAACTATCGCAGCCCCCACCTCCCACTAACGCCGTGTGTACGCACCCCCAGTGAGAAGCTACCCAGCCCCACTCCACTACGCCGTGTGTTGACGCACACACCGGCTCATCCCAGTGAAACTACCGCGCCCCCACACTCCCACTACGGCCGTGTTACGCACACATCAAGTGAGTAACTACCCAGCCCCCACCTCCACCTACGGCCGCGGTACGTCACACCCAGTGAGTAACTACCGCAGCCTGCACCTCGCCCACTATCGCTACGCCTGGCCATTAAGCGATAGATTAAGTAGCGTGTTATCACAGCAGCAGCGATCCACGGCGCGCGAGAGCTTCGTTAAGCAATTACTTATCAAATAATTCATATGGTTTCAGCTTCGCGCGGATGCGCTGTGCGCGTGCTGCGCTGCTATATTTACCGCGTCAACCAACCGGTCAAGAGTAGTATTAAAATTAAAATAAGTACTAGTAGTAGCAGCAGCAGCAGCACTCGGAGAGAGAGAGAGAGAGAGAGAGAGAGAGAGAGAGAGAGAGAGAGAGAGAGAGAGAGAGAGAGAGAAAGAGAGAGAGAGAGAGAGAGAGAGAGAGAGAGAGAGAGAGAGAGAGAGAGAGAGAGAGAGAGAGAGAGAGAGAGAGAGAGAGAGAGGGAGAGAGAGAGATGAGAGAGAGAGAGAAGAGAGAGAGAGAGAGAAGAAAGAAGTGAGAGGAGCAAGGCGATACACAAAACACTTGTAAGAAGCGGCCTATAGCTCGCGGCGTCCCGCAGCGGTTCATTGTTGTTTTCAGCGGGCATTAACTTGTCTCCACTCCGCAAATGCGCGAGCAGCTTTCTTGACAGAGAATAGCTCATCTGGCGCATATCCGCGTCGTATATATTGGTCACGGGTAAATTGGGCGACGCTTTGTCCGGGACTATTCGCCGGGAACAACCACCAGATTAACCCAGATTACCGGGGCGCTGTTGAAGGGGCGAGCGGCTGAGGTCATGCGCGTCAGAGAGAAAAGTGGCCGTCGCATTAGAAATGATTGCTAGATCGGTGGTCGTTTATAGTGGGGACTAAGTTTATACAGCGGGCAGATGAACTAACCCGAGCCAATCTGTTGGCAAATTGCGCGCGTGTATCCGTTTCCGCACTTATTCAACGAACCATTTTTACTTTCAGTGAAAGCAGGCCGTGAGATTATAGAGGTAGCTGTAGGAAGTGCTGACAACAGACCGAGGAGGCAATGCCTGCCCACTTTTCCACTTTCTAAAATTTATGACCTTTTCACTCGCTCGCTCCTCCTCTCTCGTCGTCATCTGCTCTGCTCCTCTCTCTCTTCTTCTCTCTCTCTCTCCCGTCCCTCCCTCTCTCTCATCCTCGCGCTCCGCTTGCACTTTCATTGCAGCTTCCAAATTTAAACTCATTCTCACTAAATTACTAATTCACTTTCTCGCTCCTCCTCTTTCATTTCTCTGTCTCTGCTTCTCCGCTCCCTCTTTATATCTCTTTTCTGTCTTCGCCGACGCTCGCTCAGTCACGCGGTTATTCCTCGCCTGCGCCATCGCTCATAGTCTCTGCTGCTCATGCTCGCCTCGGCAACGACTTACGCTCTCTCTTTCAAGTCACGAGCGCCCTCTCCCCACTCTGCAGCTCGCACGTCCTCGCCCTTGTTCATCTCTCTCTCATCGGCCGCCCCGCATCGTACCTCCGCCCACTAAATCTCTTACGCCCTTATATCCACAGGAAGCGCGTCAGAGAGTGCAACAACAGGCAAGAAGTAGACCAGAAACAGCGGGGGCTCTAAGCAAGAGCAATAGGGCCACGCCGCTAGAAAAAAACACCATAGAAAAAACACACCTCCGCAACGACTCGCTGAGTCACGCCACCGGTAACCTCCTCCCCATTCACCTGCTTCTCGCCCCTCCTCCTCCTCTTCCTCTGCTGCTCACTAGCACCCCTTCGCTTCCTCGCCTCACCGAAATAACGCCTCTCCCCGCGCGTACCCCGCCCCGTAAAATAATAATGGGCTTTTTTCTCTCCCATGCGCGCTCATCCTCTCTCCCTGCTCGCTCCTTTTCTCTCTCTCTCTCCTCGTCTATCTCGTCTCTCGTCGTCTCTCTCTCGTCTCTCACTCCTCTCTCTCTCTAACCTCCCATTTCTCTCTATTTCTCTCTCTCTCTCTCTCTCTCTGCATGCGCGCAGGCGTCTCTAACCCACCTCCGGTCCATTGTCTCTCTCAGACGGTCGCACGAGCTGCCGGTCTCCCCTTACCCTGCCTCTCCCTTCTACTCTCTTTCGCCCTCATAAACCCCCCGACGCCTATCTCTGTCTGCTCGTACCTCGTCCTCCCGGCCGCCCCTTCATTTCTGCGCCCTCTCCTCTGCCGGCCCCCTGCTCTCCGCATGCCTCTCTTTCCCGACTCTTCTCACGCCCTTCGCCTCTCCCTCTCCTCCCCGGCCCCTCACTCGCCGCCGGCCGCGGATGCGGGCGCTAAATCGTAAAGTTTCAATTAATTTTCGGGCAGCTAATATGTTGATTAACAGGCGGGGAGAGCGGGTAGGTGGGGTGGGGGGTGTAACGGCGGCGGCGGCAGCTGCTCGCCTGTCACTTGAAGCGCGGCGGTGGGGTAAAGGGTTAGCGCGGTCACCTGGGAGCAGTCGACACCAGCTGTTGTGTGCTGCTACGTGATTCGATCGCGTTGCCCCGTGTGTTAATGTGATCTGCACCGCGTACGGTGCGAAAACTGATGCTGTCAGCGCCTGCTGTTCACACGTTCACTGTTCACGTGTGTGTGTGTGTGTGTGTGTGTGTGTGTGTGTGTGTGTGAGAGAGAGAGAGTGTGTGTGTGTGTGTGTGTGTGGAAGAGGAGGGAGGAAGAGAGAGAGCGAGGGAGAGAGAGAGAGAGAGAGAGAGAGAGAGAGAGAGAGTGAGACAGCGAGACGGAGAGAGAAGGAGAGAAAGCGCGCGTGCGTGTGCTTGTGTGTGTGTAATGCCGAGAAACGAGTTGAGAGCGAGGGGGAGAGAGGGAGAGAGAGAGAGAGAGAGAGAGAGAGAGAGAGAGAGAGAGAGAGAGAGAGAGAGAGAGAGAGAGAGAGAGCGTGTGCGTATGCGTATGCGTGTGTACGAAAGATAGAGGGAACGAGAGAGCGCGTGCGTGCACGCGCGTGTGTGTGTGTGTGTGCGCGCGTACGCGTAAGTGCGTCTGTGTCTGTGCATGTGCACCACCTATATACTCCATGCTCCAGAGGGTTGGAGAAACACCGGACACCGGGTGCATGGTGCCTGACAGCGTTATCAGCTATCACACGGATCGGTACCGAACCTTACGATCCGCTCACATATTTACTCTATATTAGACCCTTTATTATATCACGGTTCTCTATACTATACCTAAGTTGTTGACACTAACTAACGAGCTAGACGCGCGACGAAATTCCGTTTAATTCCGTTTTCACGACGAAATGACGATTTCTCAATCCGAATTCGGAACATACCCGCAAACACATGACACGGCTTATCCGCATACGGAATAAAACTGTAAAAAATTACCACACTGACTATCCGAATCCGGATTATAACAGTGAAGATCGCAACATTCCGTATATAAATCCGGAATATAACCGTAAAAACATCACACTGCATATCCGAATCCGCAATATAACTGTAGGCATACAAACACCACGCTATATATCCGAATCCGGATTACAACAGTGAATATCGCAATGGCCGTATATAAATCCGGAATATAACCGTTATAAAATCACACTGCGCATCCGAATCCGGAATATAACAGTAAAAACATTACGTCAAGAGCGTATTAAGAAGGTCTTAATCCTTCTTAATACGCTCTTGATTAAGTATACACTGCCTCTCGATTAACTCGGATCCCACACAGGAGCGCAGCGAGAGTGCGTGGGCGCAGAGAGTAATATAATTAATCTAGTATTAATATATTCTCTATCAGGGGCGCATGACCGCACCGTTGTACACGAGCGCCACTTCTCCTAAACATTGCCATAATCAATTTAATATAGAGAGAGGCGCATGCGACATATTGCCTTTTATGTACGCTAATCTTGTGCAATCACACATCGACGCCCCCCAAACATCCATCATAATATGTCATATATAGGATTAATAATTTACGCGGGAACGTAATATATCAGTCTACTATAGTAGCAAGTGCACGCTATAGCAACGTACAGCCGTGGCTGTGCTTACCCTGCATGCAGGGAGAGAGGGGAAGAGGGGGAGAAAGGGGGAGGGAGAGGGAGGCTGGGAGCAATTGAGATGATGTTTGCTCAAGGAATATCGCCTGTTAGAGAATGACGGTATTTATCGTAGCGTACTATAATAGCCGACTCCCGTATACATATGCTATTACCAGGAGTGTATAATATAGACTCTATAGAGTCTATAGACTCTCTATATATAGAGAGAATATTATACACTCATGATATTATTGTATTTGCTATGAAACGATAGATACCACCATCATAGTCGGACCGCTGGTCTGTTAGTGACAGCTACTCTAACTCCAACGTCAATCTGCTGGTGGTGACTGTTTGCGTTCTGAGCAATAATGTCTGAGATGGCTGTGTAGCGAGAACCACTCGCTGCCATTAACTCAAATAGATGTAGTGGGCGGAGGAGGAAATGGAGAAGAACAAGAAGAAAAAGAAGAAGAAGAAGAAGAAGAAGAAGAAGAAGAAGAACAAGGAGGATACTGATGTAAAAAGGGCGAGGAGAAGGAGAAGGATGGGAAGGAAGGGCAAGCTGACGAGAAGACTGGGGTGAAAAAAGGGGAGAAGAAGAAGGGGAAGAGAGAGAAGAGGAAGAGGAAGAAGAAGAGGGAGAGTAGGAGACGGACGAGGAGAACGACGACGACGAAGAAATGAAGAATCGCAATAGAGAGAGAGAGAGAGAGAGAGAGAGAGAGAGAGAGAGAGAGAAAGAGAGAGAGAGAGAGAGAGAGAGAGAGAGAGAGAGAAGGAGAGAGCGAGGAGAGAGAGAGAGGAGGGGGAGGAGGAGGAGAGAGAGAGAGAGAGAGAGAGAGAGAGCAGAGAGGGAGAGAGAGAGAGGAGAGAGAGAGAGAGAGAAATGAGAGAGAGAGAGAGAGAGAGAGAGAGAGAAAGAGAGAGAGAGGGAAGGGTTATCAGATGAAGCTAAACGTTGAAAAAACGGTAAACACGTAATGAGGGTAAATCGTGAAGTACGGTAGTGAGCAGCAGATGAGGTTTAACCCACGAGGGTAGACACGCTATAAGGATAGAGCCAAAATGGGGAGCGTAGGAGAATGAACAACAGACGTGGGTCAAGCATCAGCGTGAATGACCGCAATGCACCACAGGAGAAGAGCCGCGCTGGGTGCTTACACGCTCTCTTCGGTCTCACTTCACTCACTCATGGCACGATAACTATGGTCCTGGCTACAGCGGAGTGGAATGAATCTACCGCTCCTCAGTGTCTACTGACGAGAGTGAAACTACTCGGTGAAATTGCTGACCGCTGGCTGATGAAGTGATCATGACCAGCATGCGTTTTTTTTACTGGCGAGAACCTTGTTTCCACTCTCGTAGTTTCGTTCTGCGTCGCTAGGGGGACGGTAGCGGCCGCAAAATGGCGTCAAGCCTTAGAGGGAAATCTAAAGATATTAGATTCACCCCCACTCGCTATGGCCGTCGGTCCAAAGTTAGCCTGAAGGTACTATAAACGAGTGGATTGAAACTGATCTGGGCCGAGTTGTGGGCATATCGTGCGAGAATGATCTATATAGACCAGCGTGAATGAGTAGAGGGTCTCTTCTGTTTAGTAGACGTGTAAACAGTCAACATGCGGTGAAATGTATATCTTTATGGCACCATTTTTTCATAACCTCAATGTGTCTGTCTGCGCACCACATGTACGCGAGAAATTACATGTTTTTTCTTCGTCTTCTTCTGAAAACGTGTCTCTAATAATGCGAACATAAGACTATCCTATACACGTGTTTCCTGTGGCCGTGACAGAAATCAATACGCCATAGCTGTGAAACCCATGTGCTGAATAATAACTAGCATGGAAACTTCGAGACAAAAGGCGCTCGAATTTAAATTTATAATTCGCTCAACTCCGATATAATTCAACGTAAATAATAGCGATACAGTCTTACCACTTCCCCCACTTCCATCCCGTCTACTGGCAACAAACAACTGTGAAACTGTGTGTGTATGTATGTGTGTACGTGCGTGCGTGCGTGCGTGCGTGCGTGCGTGCGTGCGTGTCAGCGTGGGTGCATGCGTGCGTACGTGCGTCCGGGCGGCGTGTCTTTGTATATAATGTATATTCGATAATGAAAAGGCAATCGATAAATTGTTTTTTTCGGGTCAAGCAAGGGCTACGCGAAGCTTCCAATATGCCCGCATGTCACACGTCCCGTGGTCGCGCACGAACACCCGCAGGCTGTACATCACACCGTAACACAAGGCCGACACTACTACACAGATGCAATCACAGATTATCACGATGGCATAATACACGAAACAAGGAGTCCTGCCTACCATCACACACCGAGTAACCGGTATCCCCACATCGGGGTCAACACGGGGGTCATTTTTAACATGGCGTCACCTATTCACAGCGAAGCCCTGATAAGCAAGCATTGTCTAGTGGAATAACCTCTCGTCACTGATTTATATATAACATTTATCAAGAGCTAATAATACGATATTAGCTCAGGTATTATTCAGGTATTATTAGTTCTTGTAGTTATCAAGAGCTTATAATATTATGCAAGAAGTATTATGAGCTTTTCTAGTATATAGATCAGTGCCTTCCGTATTGCTGAGCCATGACTCTTGTTCCACAGACATCGAACGAGATCGAGACATCGAAACATCGAACTACGTAACCGCAGCGCGGATAGCGTGTATAGAAGAAGATAAAGAGATATAGAGATACGATATAGTGTTCGTGATCATCATGCTTACCTCGACTCCGTAGAACCTGTCGAACATGGGCGTGTACTGCGTCATTCCCAGCGACAGCAGCCATTTGTCAATCTCAATGTGCGGCACGGCTTCCTTTGTTGCCATGACAATGCGGTCGAGTGGCGTCAGCTTTATGCTCTCATAATCTGAAAATTGAAGCGACACGCATCTTTATAGCATCAAATCGACGATGTTTTCATTTTCGAAGTTTCTGCAGAATTTCATTCTGAGCTCCTTAAATCCGTCGGACAATATCGCGCCGCTCCGCTCGCATAGGCTTGCTCCTCATATGTAAGAAATGCGGAGGAATTTCCAGATCATATAACAGCTAGTAGCAGCGTTCGGCACAGCCTCCGGACGTCCTGCTACGATGTAAATCTTTACGTTTTACGACATGGCGTCCGTCCGTTTTCTCCATGAAACCAGACCATCGGTTATTTCCTCGAGGAAAAGTTTTTTAGTAGCAGAGGATTCTGTCGGGAATTCATTGGCAGAGCGCGCCCGCTTGGCAGGATTAGTAGAGGAGATCTTGCTAGCAGATTTACACTTGTCATGGCAGAAGCTGACGCAAAGCGACCGGGTAAAGTTAAAGAGCGGATGTGAAAGTTCAGCGAGAGAGTCACACCTATGCTCGGAGTGATGCGCGGGGAATGAGACACAGAGTCGAGGCACGGGGATTGGGACACGGGGATTGAGACACGGGGGTTGAGGAGGAACGGGAATTGAGACACGGGGAATGAAGAACGTGGATTGAGGCACTGGAAAGGATGCATGGGATCGTGACACGGAAATTGAGGCATGGGGGATGAGGCACTAGAAATGATGCACGGGGATTGAGACACGGGGAATGAAGAACGGGGAACGAGGTAAGAGGTGTGGTTTGAGGCATGCGGTGTGGATTGCGACATGTAGTGTGTGCTGAGACAAGCACGTGGTGTTCGTTGAGGCATGCGGTGTGGTTTGAGTCACGTGGCGTCGGCTGAGACACGCGGTGCGAGTTGAGGCACATGTATGCGACAGGCAGGCCTGGGAGAGCGCGAGGCGGTCACGGCTGACTAAGACACGCTGAGAAACAGTTGATTGAGACACGCTGAGACACAGCTGACTGTGACACGCTGAGACACAGCTGACTGAGACACGCTGAGACACAGCTGACTGAGACAGCGGCAGCACCAGGTTGTAACTACGGGATGCTGGGGGCTGTTGGGGATATTAGGTAAGCACAGTAAAAGCACTTGTTTTGCATCCTTATCATCAGGAACACGATGGCAACACGGCTAAAATCAGCTGCTAGCTCGCCGTGAGCACACATTTATTTCTAGTACGCTGGAAACGCTACACGCTTAATACAATTCGATGCCTAATATCCCCAACAGCCTCCAGAGTTCCGTCATAGACAATAGAACACTAATCCGATAATAAACTTGCGCCGAACACATGCGAACATTTGGGAAAACTGTGTGAAACCGTGTCGTATTCAAAGAACTTTTTTGAAGAACACGTACGATTTTCAGGTAAATTGGTGGTGTAATATGATTAAGGGAGAATCATAGACGAAAACAAGGTAAAGTTTGAATATATTTATTCACATATTGATAAAATATTTACAACTTGAAAACTATGCAAAACGCTGTTAAAACGGTGTCATACTCTTCTCTATTATGGGCTATTGATATTATTTCGATGGTAGTCACACCTTTAGACTGACTCCATGTAGTCATTGATTAACACGAAGCTCGCGCATCGGTTGCAGCCAGAGGAAAGCGTGGGGTCAGTCTGATAGCAAAATAGCAAAATCCTAAAGCAGTAACCGTAACCATTTTATAACATCGAAAACACCAAAACCCCGATCGCATGCTATTGTTATTACGCAAAATCCCAATCAATGGTTTTTCCAATACGCCTTTCTTAGAAAAATTCAAACCCATATATATATATATATTTATAATCAAGGTAGTACTTTTAGCTCTTGATATCATTACGTGTCGTTGGTGACACACTGTAAGGACACGCGTCACTGTTCGGCTGACTAATACCACGATGCTGCCGCTAATACAAAGCTAACGACCGCAACAAAACCATCGGGATCAATGACAGAAACTCCACGCGTATAGCGTCATCATGACACCGCTGCCACTACAATATCAATTCCGGGTGCAACGACGCGTCATCAGTCACCAGCAGTTCTCGGTCACCGGCGGCACCCCCGGGGGATGGAGGGATCGGTATGGTTGGGGGAGGGGGTCCCCGGGGGGAGGGGGACCGCTTGCTCCATCATCAGGCCCCTCGCATTACGCACAATTACCCATCTTTCACGCGGGTAATGCGGTCCTGCCGTTAGCGTGCACGCATCGCGTCGCAGCAGTCACAAGTAGTAGTAGTAGCAGCAGCAGCAGCAAACTGGTTGAGTCCTTATTGCGAACATGGCTTCAGTGAATAGAATTACTCATTCGCGTTCCGCTCGGAAACATAGCCCGATACAATCACTGGACAGAAATCAAACACAAACGAGGCACGAGTCCTTCGCCGGTATTCGATAACCTTCGGAAATCATTCGGAATTCGCGCGTAGAATCATCACGTGACTCATGTGACATGAACTCAGTCGTACGTCGGTATATGAACGCAGCAAACGTGTTACACACACGCGCGCGCGCGTCTGCGGGTTACGCTGATATTTACACAGGTGGCGCTTAAAGCGCTGTGACACGTCGAACCAATTTTCACTATTAACCGCCCGCCGGTATAGCCTTGGCCAGTCGGAAATAACCCGAGTCAATGTTCGGCAAAGATCGGAACCGCTCGGCGATTGTCTACATTGGGGTTCGTTGATCCTGGTATGCTCTCCCGGCATTTATTCACGACTGATCCCCGAGAACAAGCAACCGTATCTTGTAGCATGGTTTTGTACCATAGCTAGCGTAGTCGAATCTTACACCGTATCTAGCATAATAGAGTTTTATACCTTATCTATCTAGCATATAGACGTTTTGTACGGTAATGTGGAGGTTTGGTTCATATATAGTAGTGTAGCGGTTTTCATTTTATCAGTGGCGATTAATGACAAATTGAACAATTGATAATTGACGAATTGATATATTATCATTATTCACCCCTGATCGTATCTAGCGTGGTAGAGGTTGACGCCGTATCTAGCATATAGTATACAGGTTTACTCCACCTTCAACGTGTTTTGCAGTGCCGCTAGAAGTAAGAAGTTCTACACAGCCTCTGAGTGACCGCAGGGACGAGCTTTACAACCCCCACCCCCACCACCACTACAGTGAGCGATCACGTGACGCGACGATCACGTGACACGGCCCGCATCGGCTCAGGTTGCCGACTGTGCGACGACTTTTTTACCGTCGGCTACAATAAAACGGTGAGCGACGCTCGCCGTGATGATGTGCCGACCGGCCGACCGACCACGTCGTCGGCATCGCGTACAGACGCGAATTAAATTGTTACGATCCACCCCCAGCCGGGCTATGTGCCATATAAACCATGATTCTATACTATAAACTCGGGGCGAAATGTATCACATGTCCATCTTGATAGCACACGTATATAAGTATAGCATATGTCATGTGTGCCCGCCGTGCGTGGTGGTGGTGCTATCACCAGCTAGGCGGCCATGACCCAGCTTCGACATTTGTCGCGACGAAAAGATTACTTCTTTCACTCATCTCTGTCGCTTTGTCACTGATCGCTATCTCTCACCACCTGAGCTATCACCCCTCGTTACAGTATATAATATATATATATATAGGGGACGTCTGCCTCTTTGTGGTTCCATCCACACGTGTGTGTTTGTAATTCGCGCCCAATATGTTGAGGCATTCTACAACAAAGTCGTAATTGTCGTGCGACCATATGCCTGGCGTGCCAGCCCTGTAGTAGTAACACACCGCGAACGCAAAGCTGGGACAAAAGGTAACAACGAGAGAGCGCGAGAGAGGGGCGGTGAAAGGCGCGCGACACGGGCAGCCTGATGCAAAAGCAAATACCGCAGATATCTGATAACATTGCCGAAGAGATTAGAGTTGGGGATTACCCTCGCTGACCATTCTAGCGACGCGCAGACTACAAACAGCGCATCTGTGCCGCGGCGGCAGCAGCAGCAGCAGCAGTGGCGGCGGCTTACTCGAGTTTTACTAGGTGAATGTAAAGTTCAGCAACCAGGGCTTAGCTGATATAGTAGTATAGTGGTGTGTGTAATGTGGCTAGCGTTGGGGATGAGGACACCGCATGCATACGCGTGTGATTGTATCGGCTGTGGCGCGTGCACACTGCACACGACCCACGTGAGCAGATGCTCGCAGACGTACCGTGGTCACCATCGCCACCATCGCCATCACCGCTGTCATCGTCACCGTCGCCACCATCATCGCCACCGCCATCACCATCATCATCGTCGTTGCCTACATCATTATCGCCACCATCGTAAACACCATCATCAACGCCATCGCCACCACCATCATCATCGTCATCGCCTACATCATTATCGCCACCATTGCCATCACTATCATCGTCGCCATCACAGCCATCGCCACCACTAACAAAATAGCTAGCAATCACCGTCATCGTCACCATCACCGTCACCACCATCGCCATCACCGCTCACTCTCCCATGACATCGTCTGTCACAGTCAACACGCTTAATTAACACGCCGGCTATTATATACGATGAAGTCTATAATGAAGAAATGTCCGACAAGGGCTACACACCTGTAGCTCATATTATCTCCTCAACATGACGTCATAGCACGCAGGTGCTAATTAGGAAACACTCACAACTACCCCCACCCCATGCTCGCGCGTGGGGGGATCATTTGGGAAGGTGTTGGTGGACACCAAATACAATTTGGGTGGGTGTGGGTGGACACCAAATACCATTTGAGAAGGTACTGTGTGGGTGGACACCAAATACCATTTGAGAAGGTACTGTGTGGGTGGACACCAAATACCATTTGGGTAGGTGTGGGTGTGGGTGAGGGTGTGATGTGGCTGGAGATCGCAACAAACACACATACAGTACATGAAGTAGCAGCCCGTTACATATTGGTGATTCTATGGTGTAGTATAGGGAGCGGTCGCTTTGGGGTGAGTGGCAGGATAAACAGCTACGCATGCACTGGGCTGAGTTCAACAAAACACACTTTACGGCCGTTGCTCGTGACTTGCTCCGTCGGCCCTGCATTCGTTGACCGTTTACAAAACCAACAGCTAAGCAAAATCGCTAAGAGCCAACAAGCCCTCCTTCCACATAACCTCTCCCTCCTCCCCCCCACATACACATACACACATACACGCTCTCCCGGGCCCAGTGTTTGTGTGGCCGGCGAACAGTGTGCATAAGCGCAGTCACCACAGGCTTAGCCCGGTTACTACTGCAGCAAGCAAACGTCAAGTCACCGCGATAAGAACAAAAGTCGCTCTAACAATAGCTTCCAAGCGGCGAGCGAGCGAAGAATGGACAGTGGTCACCGTACGATGACGATGGTGGTGACGACGGCAATGGCAGTGACTATGACGATGATGATGATGATGATGATGGCGACAGTGACAATGGCCATGGTGGTGATGGCGACGGTGACGATGGCTGTGAAGGTGGTGTTGACGATGACCATGACGATGATGGTTGTCGTGACGGTGGCGATGACGATGACGATGACGATCACGTGGACGGGGTAGCTATCTGGGCAGGCGGATTTCAGCGATCAAAATGCAAACAGCTAGACCCGTCTGAAAAGCAAGAAGCTGCAGTTCAAACTATTCCTCGTTACTCAACAAACTAGCCTGCAGTCGACAAATAGCAAAAAGTTCCGCTGAAAGTGCATATATATATAAGCACGCTTGACTAACGACGACCGCATAAGACGCGCATGACGCTACAAAAACGTCGCCGACGCTGTTTGCCAAAAATAACATTCAATCTGACAGCCATGTTTGATCAATCGCCATGTTTGATCAATCGCCTCATTAATCTCGGGGGCCCAAGATTCACCCCGCAACCGCTGCCAGCTCAGAGGCCTACTACGCAAACACTCTCCGCTACTCCCCGTCATTCCCGCAGTCCGCCGCTAAGTCTAAGTCTTCCTCGCGCAAAAGAAGGAAGCTGTCGAGAGGAAGCCCGAAAAGGAAGGTCATCGCAGCCGTTTGTGAGCCATTCGGCTTTTTTTTATCAGCTTCGATAATCGACGTAGGCGCGCGGGGAGATCAATGGGTAAACGTGCAGCGATGAGCTGGGAGGACAGAACTGAGGGGCAGAACGCATTGCGAAAATGTTTGTAGGGGAACAGACTGACACTGTATAAGGCGTTGAGAATCAACTTGTGGGTTCAGACACGAGGAGTGTGGTCTACGCGGGGAATACGAATTCGGGAGAGACTAGTATAGTCATACGGGATGATATTAATGTGGATTATACATACATTCAGTAGTGGGAGGAGCGCGGTGAACGTAAACCCGTACGTGTTAGAATCCAGTTATTATTAATTTAGGTAAGCCTATCATCAACCTATACATGTGGCATTATTATAAGCCGTTTCTCCCCACCTGCCCCACGCCATCGCCCCCGCTTACCAGCTCCCACCGCTGCCTGCGCTTAATTCCCTCATTTCCGCCCCGACAACTTGCCTCCCTCGCCCCAGCCGCGACCCCCCCCGCCATCCCCCGCCCCCGCTACGGACCGCCGCTTTCCTCGCCTCCGATGTAACCGCCCCCTTTCCCCGCCTCCCTCGTCTCCCCGGTCGCTGTTCCCTGCCTCCCTTGGCCCTGCTGTTCTCCCCCGCCTCCAGCGCCTTCGTCGCTCCCACCGTACGTGGCACCCGCCTCCCCCTCCTTCCCCTAGCTCCTCGCTCCCACCGCGGAACCCTTCTCCCCCTCCTCCTCCCCGACCTCCCCCGCCGCTGCTCCCCGCCGCACTACACAGCAATGCGTGCTCAACCTTGCAACATGGCCGCCTCGGCGCGAGCAGCCAGCCACCATCGACGTTGCACGATGGATGAACGAGTCAACAAGCGTACTCTTCACTTCACTACCGCAATCATTCACTCAACCCCTCCACTGATTACAGCACCGCCGGGAGACATACACACAGACAGCAGCGCTAGCAATAACAGTAGCGGCTGGAAGCTGCAGCAGCAGCAGTAACAGCAGCAGCAGCATCAACAGAAACAGCAACAGCAACAGTGGCGGGGCGACCACAGTACTAGCAGCAGCAGCAGCAGCAGTAGTAGTAGTGGCAGTAGCAACAGCGACAGCAGCAGCAGCAATAGTAGAAGTAGCAGCAGCAGAAGCAGCAACACCACCACTACCACCACCACCACCACCACCACAACCACCAACACCAGCAGCAGCAGGAGCAAAGGGGGGTTATTCAGGAGCAGCAGGGTTAAATCGCAGGGATTGCGGTCGCAGCCAACTGAGCCCAGCTCACAGGGGAGCAAACTGTGTGGCTTCAGGCACTGCCTCGGTCACTCACACCGCGTGCTGATCCCGCCTCAGTCATATGATACTCGCTCTAGTCTGATCCGATTGAAACTAAGCGATAAGCAGAGTAGCCGATAGGACGTGAATTACGTGAAAACGTTAGCGCGTGAAGAGTTAGAGTGGTGCGAGAGAGAGAGAGAGAGACGAGGTTTCACGTCTGGTAGAGCACTGGTAGCAGCAACACGTCAAGACCACGTACATTCACCTTGCAATAGACAGTGATGTGTGTGTGTGTGTGTGTGTGTGTGTGTGTGTGTGTGTGTGTGTGTGCGTGGCGTGCGCCCGGCGTGCGTGTCGGTTGCGGGTGCGCGTGTGCCGTCGTGCGTGTGCTATCGCTGTGCGTGGCGTGTACGCGCGCCGTCGTGTGGCGTGTGTGTAATGTGTGCGCGTCGTGCGTGGTATTTGTGTGTGGTCCTCTGTCGTCTTGAGTTGGCCGCGGAGGTGCATGTGTGGTACGTGTGGTGTAGGGGCGGACGTGACCATAAGGCAACTTCGGCAGATCATAAGCTTTACACATAGCAGACGACACTTTAATTAAATTCCCTTCACAAAAGCTTTTCCTGGAGGCGAAGGGCAAACACACAAGCGCGCAGCTGGGTTGGCTCTATCACTAAGTGCGCACTCCACCCCCAGCTTCCAATCCTCAGCCCCCCCATCCTCGCACGCCTGCCATCACCCCCCTACTCCCCTTCTCCCCCACGCTCCCCCCACCTCCATATACCTGCCGCCTAACTGCCCTTCCTCCCCACCTCTATCACCTCCACTTCTCCTACCCCCCGCCTTCTTCTCCCCACCTCCCCTTCTCCCACGTTTCGCTTCTCTCCACCTCCCCCGCCTTCGCTCCTCCCTCACCTCCTCACCTCCCTCGCCTCGGATCCTCCCCACCTCCTTTTTTCCCTCACCTCCCCTCATCCCTCGCCTCCGCTCCTCCCCCACCTCGCCTCCTCCTGGGCCCACCGGACCCGTCCGCTTCCGTGTGAGCGCGCGCCGACGACCATAAGGTGTGTTTATTTATACAAGCGCCGAAAAAACCCCAGCGCGCTCTATTTATCCGCAGGACATCTGCGCAGATTATATCAAGAGCATATAAAGAAGGGAATACCCTTCTTTATATGCTCTTGATTATATGAAGTCCCAAACACAACGAACCGAAGTGAGAGAGGGATATTCTCTCTCTCCTTTTCTCGTTTGCGCGCTCTCTCTCTCTCTCTCTCTCTCCCTCTCTTTCTCTCTCTCTCTCTCTCTCTTTCTCTCTCTCTCTCTCTCTCTTTCTC
>NW_014577402.1:231067-236344 GCF_000485595.1 Priapulus caudatus
TGTTTGACGGCCGCTGCAAGGTCGCGACGTCGTCGTCGGCGCTGCTGCCGCAGACGATGCGGCTCGCACGCGGGACGTAAATAAACCTGCCTGTATCAAGATCACCGTCTGTCTCTTCCCCCCCCCCTTTCTCTTTGTCGATATTCGTATCTGTCTGTCTCTCTATCTCGCTCGGTCCCGCGAACTCTCCCTCACTCGCGCTCTTTCTCTTTTTGTCTCGCTTGCTCTCTCTCTCTCTCTCTCTCTCTCTCTCTCTCTTTCTCTTTCCCTGCGTGTGTCTTTCTTTCTCTGTCTGTCTTGCTCTCTCCGTCTCCCTCCCTCTCACTCTCTTCTTTCTCGTGCGTGGGCCCCCACCCCATCTCCCTCTCTCGCTAGATGTTACCATAGCATAGCGGGTGAGAACGAGGCACGGCACACACGCGCTCGCCCGCTAATGGAGAGACACTCCATCGCGAGAAACCCAACTCTACAATGTGCCGCTCCGCATTTGGGAATTCGCGCCACCCCACGAACCGCCGCACAGGGAGCGAGGGAGGATACAGTTTCATCGCGAGGAGCGCGAGGATAACACAGGACGCGTGCTGCATTGCTGCTCCGCCCCCACGAGCTTCCTGTCAGCGCCATCTAGCATTTGTTATACGTTTCCGGGACGCGCCAACCTACTACTGAGCTAGACTCGCTCTATCGTCCTATCGCCCTATCGTGCTGGGTCGTTCAGTCTCGTTAGTCTGAAATGACGGTGAGTGAGTGAACTAAAACAACCTGGTACGCGTGTATTTGTGGAGCAAGGAGGTCTGTCAGAACTATCTTCGAACTACAGCCAAGATTGGGGCTGCGATAAAAAACGCAGGAGGGATGGTATTGCGATGGTTGTCAGGGTAAGGTTACGACTTTTCTGGCAACGGATTAAAATATTAGGACTGTGGCTAATGCCATGACTAATCATGGTTGTGATAACGACCCCCGTACCTACCCCCTGAACAAGTTTAAATGCAAGATATCTACTTGTGTTTGTCGAACGCATTATTCGAATGACAGGTTTTTTGTGTGACTTGAGTCTAGTCTCTAGATCTTCTATCGGCTTGAGATGTGTGCTCGTACGTGCGGTAATGCATCTGGAAGCTGGTTTCGATTTCAGTTCGTGTCTGGTTCGTGGCTTGTGGTCACAGAGCTGCTGCTACTGCGAAGGGAGGGGGAAGGATGAACATCGAAAATACGCTTATATCGTATCCCCTCCATACCGAGAGAAGACTGCTCGTCGTAACCTCGTCATCTATATCTGATGCTTCTCTCTTCCTTCACCACCCTCAATGTGATTCTCGCATTCTCTCTCTTTCTCTCTCTCTCTCTCTCGCGCTCTCTCTCTCTCTCTCTCTCGTTCGCTTTCTCTCTTTAGCCTCGCTCTCCCTCTATCCCCTTCTCTCTTGCTCTGTTGCGTGCCCACCTCTCTCTCTCGTTCGCTTTCTCACTTTCGCCCCTCTCCCCACGTCTCTCTCTCTCTCTCTCTCTCTCTCTCTCTCTCTCTCTCACTCTCTCTCTCTCTTGCGCTCGCTGTCTCTCACTCTCGCTTCTCTTTCTGTTCACTCCGGACCGGCAAGCGGAGGGATGTTATAGGCTTCCACTAAGCAGCGTGTGTAGTCAAGCGAACAGCTAGGATTCAATCAATGACAGAGGGAACGGCCTAATCAAAGTTCACACAACAGCAGTGACAGTAGCAGCAGCTGCTGCAGTATACTGTAGTCCATGGGCTGCTATATCATATAAAGAAATAAAGAAATAAAGAAAGAAAGAAAGAAAGAAATACATATATATCAATAGTAGGCTGCGACAGAAGTGGCCACTGCTAAAGACGGGACGATGATTGTAATAAACGTATAAGTACTAGTGTAATGACGCTGCAGAGTAATAACGACAACGACTCTCCAGTATAACGTATAGTAACTGAGTTTATTAAAAACGACCAGCAACGGTAGGACAACACTTCAGAACGACGTCAGCTCACAACTGTTACTGTTACTGTTACTAACAAAGCGCGTCTCTCCCGCTCTGTTTTCCCGCTCTGCACATGCACGCACACGCACGCACGCACGCACACACACACACGCACGCACACGCACACGCACACGCACACGCACATAACACACCACACACACGCACGCGCGCACGCAGCACGCACCGCGCACGCGGCGCGCGCGAACGCACACACACACACACACACCACACCACACACACACATGGTAGCCTGGGAGTCTCGATTGGCCTTCTTTAACTCTGAGCTGGATCCAGTGTGGACGGTAAGTAGTGGGGGGTCACGGGTGGAGTTGCCCTATTACCTTTTCACCACAGAAGATCAGTCACACAGCTTAATGCACTCCGTGCTGCATTCCCACGCGGACATTATAACACCGGAGATTATCCCCTTCCTTCTCTTCCCCCTCGCCCCGCGCAAGCTACCCGCTTGTTGTGTACGTGTAACATTCCCCGACTCCCGCTCCCGCTTGCATGGCCACCACGTACCCGCCACCACCACCGCCCACATTAAACAAAATCCGTGCCAAGCTGCGGTTATACATGTCGGGTCTGAAGGTTGGCAATGCTGGCGGGTTTGCTGTTTGCTACTTTCTGTTGTTGTGTTGCTGTTGCTGCAGCTACTCTGTGTTGTTGCTGGTTGCTGCAGCTACTTCTTGTGGTTGTTGCTGTTGCTGATTGCTGCAGTACTTCGTTGTTGTTAGCTGTTTGCTCAGCACTTCGTTGTTTGTCTGCGGTTGCTAGCAGCTACTTCTTGTTGTTTGTTGCGGGTGTGTTGCACGCTTACTTCTGTTGTTGTTGCTGGTTGCTGCAGTACTGTCTGTTGCTTTGTTGCTGAGCTCTGCTCCGCAGCTACTCTTTGTTGTGCGGTGCTTGCTGTGTTTGGCTGGCTTGCCTGCCGCTGCTGTTGTTGGATACTGGCTGCGGCTGCTGATTCTACTGTATATACTACTGATGCTGCGTAATTCTACTGTTACTTGCTTTACTGAGCTGCTGCTGCTGCTGCTGCTGCTGCTTTGTACGGGCCGCAGCTTACTGCTGGCTGCCTGCTACTTGTTCGTGTGTAGTAGTGTGTTCTACTGCTGCTGCTACTGTTGCTTGCGGCTTACTGTGTACGTCTATACTACTCGTCCACCGCGCCCGTATGATCAGCCAGTCGGATATGTGATTTACCGGCCGGTGGTTATTAGAAGGTCTCACTGAGCGCTGATTGGAATCGTCGTTCAGGATTCTACCGTGAGGTAGGAGGCAAGACGCCGGTAGCGTTAGGGTCAAGCAGCCTCTAATCCCCCAGTCGTGCACAGCTGCACAAGAGCTGAGTCCTTCTGCTATGGAACCGCTGTTTCACCTTTTGGCGTGGGTTGTCAGACCAAAACTACGACTCACTCCCACTGCTCGCACTGTCAACGGCAATAAGCTCTGGGCAGTTACTACAAGTGAGTGGCTTTGAAACTAACGTGGGCTGAAGTACGTATACTACATTGTCTCACGCATGTCACGGCGCGCGCCACCACACGTACACACGGCACGTTTACAAACAAACAAAAACAAAACTACACACACACACACACACACAAGCACCACAACGGCCCACGACACACACACCACACACACACCACACACAGCACAATTATATAATACTTATATATAAGTACATTATTTTTGGGGGCTTATGTTTCTCGTTCAACAAGCTGGAATCACCAACTGAGCGCTTTAATTTCCAACGAGGAGCAGGAGAGAGTGAAGAGTGCAGACGAGAAAGACCGACGAGAGAGATTTAGAGAGAGAGAGAGAGAGAGAGAGAGAGAGAGAGAGAGAGAGAGAGAAAAACGATTTTAAAACGAGACTCGAGCACGCAACTTGATTGAGCAGCGACATGACAGTTCGCCCAGGAGAGATATACCCCGCGCTGCAAATTACAACCCTGCAAAAATTGCAACGTAGCAAAAATTGCATTGCAGCCAGCAACTACAATGCAATACAGCTGCAACGTAAAACGATGCACATCGTCCATCAAGGTCGCGCACATCGCGAACACTCCACTATAACTAACATAGCGCTGCACACGCACGCACTCGCACTCGCGTGTGTGTGAGTGAGTCATGGCTTATGCACACAGGCGAAATTAATGCCTCCGCACCCGAAGGTATTCTGTCATCCGCTTATATTACTCATTATTAGCGTTGATATTCGGACAGGCACACGCACACACACGCGCGCGTCGTTCTACCTGTGTTACCCTGGGTATCACGAGCGCGCGCACACGCACACGCACACGCACGCACGCATGCACTCACGTATAGCAGGTAGTACGTACACACGCATACTAAACCAACGATCATAAAAAGCCCGTATCATCTGCCTCTTCCTCTCCCTCTATCTGCTCCCACACCGTCTCTCACCCCCTCTACCTGCTCCCAAACCCTCTCTCACCTTCCTCTCTCCCTCTACCTGCTCCCACACACTCTCTCACCTTCCTCTCCCCTTCTAGCGCTCTCTCGCACACTTCTTCCTCCTTCCCATCTCCTTAGCTACATAACCCTGCTCATAAACTTCTTCCTCCTCCTTATTTGCCTCTTCCCTTTCTTTTATTCCTCCTCCTGCTCCTCCTCATCCTCGACCACCACCTCCTCCTCTTGCTCATCCTCCTCCTCCTCCTCCTCCTCTTCCTCCTCCTCATCCACATCTTCCTTCTCTCCAACGTACCCCCTTACCTTTTATCTCCGCGCAATATCCTCCTCCTCATCGCCCGCCTTCTCCAAATCATACCTTCCCCCTACGCAACACTCACACTAGGTTACCGGACCTACCTGCTAGGATTTGTCGAAACGTGTCCTCGCCTCTAGGCACTCCCTCCGCGCACACGCATCACCGAGTTTACCGTAGCTAACAACGACGCTCCTGTATGTATGTATATATGTATGTATGTATGTATATATATATATATATATATAAATAAACTTCCGCTATGACTGCACGCACACGTACACACACCACGCAGTACAATCACATCGCAGCGCGAACCGTACAGCTCCGCTCTCGCTGGGTAAGTGTGCCAACCCGCCTGGCCGCGGTCCGGGTCACTATGAGCTGCTACTGCTGCTACTGCTGTCAGCTGATGCCAGCGCACCCTCGTAGTGGCAGAGGCTGAGCGAGATGTGCAGAGCGCTCAACGACGCATGCGACTGCTGTTGTTGTTGTTGTTGTTTTGTTGTTGTTGTTGCTGTTTTGTTGTTGTTGTTGTTGTTT
>NW_014577402.1:237269-240892 GCF_000485595.1 Priapulus caudatus
CTCACACTAGGTTACCGGACCTACCTGCTAGGATTTGTCGAAACGTGTCCTCGCCTCTAGGCACTCCCTCCGCGCACACGCATCACCGAGTTTACCGTAGCTAACAACGACGCTCCTGTATGTATGTATATATGTATGTGTGTATGTATGTATGTATGTATATATATACTAGTAGAAAAGTTCGTAGGTTGCACGATATTCAGTTGTTATGGTCAAAAAAAGAATTATCCGACATTTCGTTTTACACGAGCGTTTTCATCTTTATAGAATCTTCAGGTGCACATATATGTATTATGTATATTTATATATATATTTATGTGTCAGTGTGCGGCAGCAGCCATGCAGTGTTTGTTGCAGATGAGCATTTGAACGGCATTTGCAGTAAATTGTCGGCAATAATAGGTGAAAGAGAGTATAGAAACATTAAGTAAAGTTTCTAATTAACGTTAAGGGTAGTAAATATATTTCGTATTTATTTAGCATTATATTTTATTGAAACGCTCCAAGTGCCTGTGTCCCGCCTCACATCCCTCCCACCCCTCCACGTACCACCTTCTAAAATGGAGACGAACCAGACCGCGGGAACGGGATGACAGCGACGTCACGACATGTGACTTGCACTACCACGCGAGGTCAGTCGTGGTGGCTGACATGCGGGCTTACACGGACGTGCGCACATGCAGAGGGAGAGGAAGCTATAGCAGAGACAGGATGTGGCTGCGCGGGCATGTACGTGGGAGATGGCATTACAGGTAGATGCCAGGTACAGCATACAGCTAGCCTGCTTCCCGTGTGTGTGTGTGGGAGGTGTGTGTGTGTGTGTGTGTGTGTGTGTGTGTGTGTGTGTGTGTGTGTGTGCGAGCGTGTCTGTGCGCGCGCGTGTGTGTGCGTGCGTGCATGCATGTGTGTATTCGCAGGGTCAGCAACTCCGCTTACCAGTCAGACGTGAAATGCGCGAGGACACGTGTATATGGCATTGTGCACCCGCTAATGCACTGCCTCCCTGTATATGGTCGACTTACCTAGCGCTGACAGCGAAAGTGAGAGGCAGAAGAGAGCGAGCGATGGAAATATGAAAGCTAGAGAGAAAGAGAAAGGTAGAAGAGATAGCGAGAGAACTATGACAGAGTGTGATAGAGGGTAAAGCGAGGCAAAGAGAGAGGGGGAGAGCGAGATAGAGATAGAGAGAGAGTGTGAGAGAGAGAAGAGAGAGAGAGAGAGATGGAGTGGGAGACAGACAGATAGATAGAAAAACGGGAAGAGAGAGATGCTTACTTGACAGAGTGGTATTACACAAACCGAGAAAAAATGCCTTTCGGTTCACAGTTCACAGTTTAGTGTGCTTTGCATCGACTCAAACATACCACGCACGCGTGAGTCACCAATATGCTGACGTCATTGACATCATCAGCTCCCTCTCGCGGCACCTCCATCTCCCCTTCCCCCTTCTCCCAGCCCACGATCCCCACGCTGGCGCCTCTTACATATGCCGGCTGTCGACTTGACTAGTCTACTTCAACGGTTCGTTCACGAACTGTGAATTATTCACAGCTATTCCTCTAAATAATACACGCGCTATATCGATTCATGGCGGATATCGGGACCTTTTACCGACGCCTCCCCCCCTTAACCCAGCCATGCAGCCACCCTAGCCCCCGACTCCAGAGTGACATGACACAGAAACCAACCACGCAGACAAATGGCCGCGTACATGCATATATATCAAGAGCTTATGATAGAGATTATCATATCATAATCATATCTCTATTATGAGCTCTTGATATATATATAATATATATATATATATTATATGTATATACATATAAATAAATAATATATATATGTAATATAATACTATATATGCGTGATGACTCCCAACCCCAGCAGACGCAATCAGACAAATACGTTTTCCATTATGTCTGGAGTGCGGATAACCGCCTAATTTCTTTCAAATGCGATCACCCGTGCATAATCCGTCTGCACACAATAGCGCGTAATAATAAACAGTCAATAGTGACGGACCCGGCAATGATATAACAGTCTGCACTCCCCCTCCCCTCCCCCTCCTCCCCCGTGCCGCACGGACCTCCTAATTGCAGCACTGGCGACCACTCAAGCTGCGACCACCGATAATAGAGAGACAGTGAGTGGACACTCCCACGCTCGCTCCCCCTCAGCCTTTGTAGAACCGAATATAATTCTCTACTTAACGCCAGAGACAAGATGCAGATGCGGGGAAGCCCTGTGCGATTGAGAGAGAAGCCGAGAAACGCCCCCTCCCTCTGCAGCATTGGAACAATGCGTCTAGTTTTCATTATTGCGGTTAGTAATGATGCAGGAAGCTGGCAGCATATCTGTGCTGCCGCGCGTGTGATGCTGCTTGTCCGGCGCGTGCAGGCAGACAATGCTAGCTTGATAAACCTCGTCTGTCTGTCGCCCCGCACGCTGTAATTAATCCCTATGTGGCCCTATGCGGCCTTTAAATCTCGTTTGTTGCACTCGGCATCTTCTCGCTCGGGGTTTCTCCATCGAGCGATTTTTCCCCGGGTGTTTTTTTTTCCTGTGAGCAAAGTCACCGCGGTGTGGTTCGTTTTCTAAACATGTTTACCGCGGTGTGTATTGTGGTTGTAAACACATTTGTAGAAGCGTGTTTTTTACCGTAAACATATTAAATTTTGCCGCTATGTGTTTGATTCCGTAAACACATTTGCATTAGCGTTTTTTTATCTGTTGACATATATTTCGTGGTGTTTTTTTGTGAGCATAATATTTATTCCTCGCAATACGTTCTTTCTAATGAAAGCCTTCGCTGCGTGTGTAGTATAGACGCTTCGCCATTTCAAAAACATGCCGATTTGGAAACAACCTTGCCGATTTACAAATTCCTCGATGTTCGGCCATCATAAAACAGCAATTTGCGGAGGTAGAGCGTCCCTTAATGGACCTCTACTGGTCCTAGTGATTTTATGGCCGCCGTCGTGGAGGGGACGCAAGACAGAGCTAGTAGGGTCACTCGGGTCTCCCTTTGTCAGCACCGGTGGTCTCTTTTTCTCCGCGTCCTGCGTCTTCCGATTTCTGGTATCTGTGCCTTTCCTGCACTTTATCTCCAGAACCTTTACACCGCCGAGTGATTTCGTGATCGATCTGCATCCTAAGGTAACTTCTTACGTTTGTACGCGATACGCGCGCGGAGAGGCGACATACGAGTCGACTCTCTCTCGATAACCTTGTATTCAGATCGTACGTGATACGCGGCGCAGACCGCTAACATATTACACGCGAGTAGTTATCTTGTTAGTGGTTTTATATTCTAATCTAATATACGCACGTAGAGTGAATCCCACAATTCTGTGTTTTTGTTGTTAATCGACGCTACCAGTCAGCTACCCTTAAGGGGAACTCTATCTCCCATATGCCGAACCGTGGACCTGGGTAAGTGGAAGTAACCCACACGTTGTTACACGTGTCCTATTGGTTCTCCCGTCTTCCTCGCAACGTTCTTTCAGCGGCACGATGCAAACTTTTCTTCTTAAAGAAGTAGCCTGTATTTAAGTACTATGGACTGATTTCAGAAGTCCTTGTGGCTGCAACAGCCCGATACTCAATGACGTAGGGAGTCAGTA
>NW_014577402.1:240902-252330 GCF_000485595.1 Priapulus caudatus
TTGTGTGTGCGTGCGTGTGTATGCGTGCATGCGTGCATGCGTGCGTGTGTGCGTGCGCGCGCGTGTGTGTCTGTGTGTGTATGCCGCCCAGCTTCTATATCTATATGTGTTATACTAACTACTAACATCCACGTTACGTCGGGGTGGAGTATATAATAGTAATATTGACGTCGACGACCGTACACGGAACAATATACATGCATGCCTCCAAAATTAATTGTAAACTCTTCAAACTAACTAATCTAACTGGATTGTACGTGAACGCACGTATTTGAACGTAGTTACAAAAGTTGTCGGTTGAACTCGGCAAAGCGACGTGTACGTTTCTAAATGTAAAAACAAAGTGAAAAAAGAGTGTTATTCATTACTGCACGTTTACAGAGCAGTAACACTATCGGCTGACTCAACCATCCCGGAAGATTACCCGCGGACGAGGTCACGCCCCCTGGCGGCATCATGTTGTGTCTCCCGTCCTCATACATCACTCCATTCCCAGCAAATCTCTCATCACTTACATTGGGTTAATTCTTATGAGCATACATGAATTTAAAACACGCATTATTGCTACCAGATCGCAAGTGTTCGTTAGGAATCCAGCCAGTGTTTTAACTTTAGTTTCGTTCCACCCGCTACGCTTGCAACTGCATGACGTTACGCATGCAAATGCGACGTTGCCTCCGGTGCACGGCATGCAGTACAGATATAGATAGATATTTCTGATCGCCGCCGGTGGGTCAAAAGGTCACCGCGCCGACCGGAACACAGATCACAGCGCATTTCCGTCGAAAGGGAATTAAAATTCAAATACAAAAGCTTATTGCGTGGATAATACCAGATTATGCTTGCAAATTAGAATACAATACGAAAAGAAAACACGCCTCGGTTTGGCACGCCGCGCAGCGGGTGTGGAGTGAATGTGAACAGAGGGGGCGAGGGAAGGCCGTAGGCTATAGCACTATGACCGACACACATACGCGCGCGAGCGCGCGCACATGCACACACACACGCGCGCGCGCACACACACACTCACGCACACACACGCGCGCACACACGCACACACCACACACACATACACACAGAGAGAGAGAGAGAGAGAGAGAGAGAGAGAGAGAGAGAGAGAGAGAGATATCGGAGAATGAAATCTACAGTTGAAATGCAAGTCAACCTCGTGCGAACAGAGAGACAACCAGTGTATGCACATTCTTCGCAGCCTAGTTTCAGTCCACTCACTTATAGTATTTAGATAAACTATGGTCAGGCCATAACAGTTGGATTGAGTCTGTACGCTAGAGAGACATTTTAACTCAATTTCAAGTTCATTCTATATTTCTGTATATTTCATTTATATTCTAGTTTTATTAGCTCTCTACACGAAGTATATTCGTTAACGCAGAGCACCGCATTAAAAACTACCCTAAAGCATAAGAAGGTCCCACGGTTACAACTACCCCGAACACACGGTAAGGTCTCACGCTAGATAAAAAAACTACCCTGAACACACAGTAAGGTCCCACGGTAGAGAAAAACTACCATGAACACACAGTAAGGTCCCACGGTAGATAAAAAACTACCCTACGTCCCGCCGCTAGGAGCCAGTATCGCGATGATCTCATGCACATCCTACCACCCCCCCTCCCCAACTCGCTGCGCAACGATGAATCGTCTCTCCTAATTTCCTGTGAGTTTAAAAAAAATAATTACTATGCACATACACTTATTCGGCCGGCAGCGAAAGAGAAACCCGAAATCGGCCGACGACATGCATCCACGCCGGTGCGCGGATTTCCGGTCGGCGAACCGGAAGCGGAACAACGCATTCCTCGAGACGCGATTCTCGTCGCGGCAAGAATTTACTCGCGAGATGCCTCGGGACAAAAGTTGTGCTGAGTCACAGAGGAGACGCCGGGATAGCGCGGGGATGACGCTTTGTAAGACACCGGGGGATGAAATCAGCTGGGTGGATGAGCGAACGCCGATTGCTCATCGCTACCCAGAGCCGCTGCCACACCCAGGGTACAAACCCAGAGCCGCTGCCGTACCCAGGGTACTAACCAAGATGCGCTGCCACACCCAGGGTACTAGCCCAGAGCCGCTGCCGTACCCAGGTTACTAACCCCGAGCCGCTGCCACACCCAGGGTACTAGCTCAGAGCCGCTGCCGTACCCAGGTTACTAACCCCGAACCGCTGCCACACCTAGTGTACTAGCCCAGAGCCGCTGCCGTATCAAGGGTACTAGCCCAGAGCCGCTGCCACACCCAGGGTTCTAACCCAGAGCCGCTGCCCCACACAGGGTACGATAAACTACACTAACAATGCTGCTTTACTCTGTATCTCATACTTCTATGTGTTTTTTCTCCTGTTCTTTCTACTTAAACTAGAAGCCAAAAAAACAACGGTGAGAACCTGTGATAACGAAGCATCGCGACAGGCTATAAGGCCTACACAACATCCGCCCGTCGGCCGAACGCACCATAAATTCCTGCAGCCAGTCGAGCGGAAAACTCGACTGTCATAACAAACATTTTTTTAACAGCCGGCAGGGGCAATTAAAATATTTTCCGACACTCGACAGAGATTCACGGCGTAGTGTGTGCAGTAGCAGCAGCATGCAGCATGCAGCATGCAGCAGCGGGGGCAGTGTTGGGCTGTGAAAGCTGGGACGCGCCGCCGACCATGCATGCACGTAAGTGAAGACACGCGCCTATGCTGCGCGCGTGTGTGTTATCTGGTCTTCATTCAGACGGGCGGGAGGGGGGAGGACCATCTGTGCTCGCTCGCGGTGGTCGGCACGCGATGTGAGCTCTGTAGCCGACGTCGTGTGGTACGTCGGATTATACTGTCGCGTCACAGCTCCGTCAGAGCCTCGTGGAGCCGTCGCGGACGGCAACTCGCGCGATCTGCACCAGCGGGAACTGGTTACACACGCACACACGCACGCACGCATGCTCGCACGCGCACGCACGCCCGCGTACACGCTCGCACGCACTCACGCGCGCACGTACACACGCACATCATAGGCACTCACACGCGTGCGCACGTACACACGCACATCATAGGCACGCACGCACGCACGCACGCACGCACGCACGCACGTACGCGCGCACGTACGCACGCACACACACTACAGTCAAGCTCCGCTAACTAGCAAGATAGTATTTGGACACATCTCAGTAGTTAGCAGGCCTCTAGGATTCACGATTCCAACTTGGGATATAAATTCGATGTAGACGCCAGCCCCACCATCGTCCTCCTCCTCCTCCTCCTTCCTTGCCTCCCTCTGCCTTCCTCCCCTCCTCCTCTGCCTCCTCCTCTCCCCTCGCCTCTTTCCTCACTTCCTCTTCTTCTTCTTCTTCTTCTTCTTTTTCTTCCTCTTCTTCTTCCTCTTCTTCTTCTTTCTCCTCCTCCTCCTCCTCATTCCCCTCCTCCCAGCTTCATTATCAAAGAAGAATATTACACGTAAACTATCACCATTTTTTCTCTGCTATCCCGTTTCCCTTTGATTGATCTCCTAAATGCACACTCGAACAAAAAGCACCCCGAATCTCTTCTCTCTCGAGATCGAATATACATAATCATTAATACCAAATCGTGCTCAATAAATGACCCATATATCTATCCCATTGAATCGCGATAGCAACTGAATAACGGTGGATTTCATAAAGAGATACTCGCGCTCGCTCTACATACACACGGAGACAAGTTGTCTGGGCGTGCGGGACTGCTCTATGTGTAGCAAACGTAGAGAATGCAGCCTCTATATCCACGCTTATCCGCGCATGATCTCACACGCATCGCAACACATCATCAAAATTTCATCCGCCGCGTGAAGCTGCGGCGCATGCGCAGACGCGCGCGCGCAAGTGAGCAGCGAAGCATAGACGCGGTTGACTCATCGAGTGCGTGGTGCTCCGTGTTTTTTTCACTCATCCACTCGCGGTGGCTGCCACAGTGGGACGAAGCCCAGTTTTTTTCCACTCACCCTCGCTCCCCTCGCGTATCCGTTCGCCTCCACTCAAGGTGTAGTCACGAGCGGGATGAGAAGGAGGAGGATGAGGGGGAGGAGGGGGAGGGGAGTCTTCCTTCCCCGGGGGATGTCGGTAAACAGATTCGGCGGGAAGCTGGGCGTACGCGGAGAGATCGCCGGTCGGCAGAAATTAAGAGTGATTACGTTCATAAAGCATGCATGAAGACGCGCGTTTACGCGATCAGCGAAGGCAGACGGCAAATGCGCGGCGGATGACGGGAGAGAGGGGCGGTAAGCGGGGAGGTTGGTGGGGGTGGGAGGAAGGTAGAGGGTAGGTGGGGAGGGAAAGAGAGGAATGCTGATGGGGTGGGTGAAGCTAATGGGAAAAAGGAGGAAGGGGAAAAGAAGAGTGGGGGAAGAGGTGATGGAAGAGGAGGAGGCGAGGGAGGTGGAGGAAGATGAGGAGCATGAGGATGCGGAGGAGAAAAGAAGGAAGAAGAAAGAGCCTAGTTAAAATATGAGGCGGGAAGGAGAAAGAAGGTGGAGGCTGGCGACCGTAGAGAAAGAGATCAGTGGAGAGAGAAAGAAGGGAAGAATAGCAACAGGAGAATGTTGAATGAGAGAAGGCGATGCGGAGAGTGTGACGGAGAGGAGGAGGATATCTAGGAGAAGGTGAAGGCGCGTGAACGAACGGGGAGAGATAGCAAATCAGTTCACAGTGTGCGCGTATAGACACGTGAAAGACGGAATCACGCTCGCATGAAAAGCCCGTAGAGTAGCAGCGCAGTGGTGCATGCCACATCGCGCATCTTCACTAATGAGTGTTTGAGAGCCGGGATGAAGAAGCCATCCTGCCCGAGAGATGCGAAGGCTGAGGATCGTCGGCATAATGAGTAATAATCAGCGATAGCGACCGAAAAATTAGAATCACGATAATGACGATGACATATTAGCATCGATATTGCGGAAGATGTGCGCGCAAGATGGCAGCACGGGCGTGTAATGATGCGCACGGTGTTAATTGATCGCGGAATTAATTAAAAAAATGGCCCATCCTGGGATTAAAGCCCATTGTACGCGCGCCTACACGAGCGGTTTGATAACGTGTACACGCGTTTCTTAAAGCTTCCAATTAAGATTAGAATCACGTTGCGAACGCATAGAACTGAATGATGGCTTGGACATCACCGCATAGCTCTAGAACTATAGCTCTTCGCTCTGCCACACGCCTGTGGCAGAGCGAAGGGCTATAATTCTAGAGCTAATCGCCGCACTACTGTGGTCTTAGTACTGGTAAGGGAAGGGAATATTCATGCTGTACTCGTGGTCGTAGCTACGCCCTACAACGCCCGTATCACCATAGCGCTAAAGATCACGAGCTGAGGGAAACAACAGTGTTTACAGCGCGCACTCTCTGAAGCCGGGATTAATATTAGGTTACAAAGATGGAGGGCTTAAGCTTACATACACACACACAACACACACACACACACACACACACACACACACACACACACACACAGACTGCACCTGTGCCTGCATTTAGCAAGATAAGTATATAACACATAGTGTACATACGTTAGCACAGCAAATAAAGGTAAAGTTTTCCTTCATCCGTGTGAAATAGACGCCGCTGCCTACACAGGCCATTACTCTTCCGTTTGGTGTGCATCACCATCGCAGTATCTACACAAAGCTATTCCTTCCCTTATAACTATACCGACCAAACAGCACACGCGTTTAGATGCATACAGTATCTAAACAATAATACAAGATAGAGTAGAGTAGATAATACAAATCCAAAGAAAATTACTAATTACTCTATCGCTAATATAAGAAATACTTAGGCAAACGTAGACGTTGTTTGTAGAATTATGGTATTTCAACAGCTTTTTACGCACATATCAGATATGTTCTCTATGTAAATGACTGTATTCATGCAGTAGATGTACTTGTATTTGAATTAGATAAAGATATAATGATTCAACAACAACAACAACAACAACAACAACAATAATAATAATAAAAACAATAATAATAATAATAATAATAATAATAATAATAATAATAACAACAACACAAACGACTATAAACTCACCCTGGTCAGCACTGCTCGTGGGGATGATGCTGATGGAAGGTAGACCAGACGAGGTGCGGGGCACCCACGCGTTTCTGTACGTGCCCTGATTACGACTGCAGCCGCGCCAGCACCCCCCCTTACATCCACGCTGAGCTCGCGAAACAAGACCTCGTAAAGCGGAACTGCTCGACTACTGCTAAGCATCATCAACAAGCCGTTCGCACCTGGTAATAGACAAGTTTTCGCGCGAGTACAAAGCTAGGCCGGAGCAGTATAACGCTGTGCCGTCAGTTATCCACCGGCCGCCGCAGTAAATCCCGACCAAACAAGATAATCGAGCACGCAGCGTGCGTACATACGAAGCGAGCGGCGACAGGAGGATGCAATAATGAGTGGTGTAATCACACCGAGGAGAATGCTGTCTGTTAACAAAGCCGTGGGACAAGTCACCCGCGGCTGGCCATCACTCCCACTGCTGGTGTCCAGTCCGGATGAGCAAGCGTGGCCACGTAACGACAACCTGTTCCAGAAAGTCCGGGCAGTAAGTGCTTAGTGCGTGTAAGTCCCAGCAGTAAGTGCATAGTGCGTGTAAGTCCCAGCGTGTAAGTCCCAGCAGTAAGTGCTTAGTGCGTGTAAGTCCCAGCAGTAAGTGCATAGTGCGTGTAAGTCCCAGCGCAGTGCTTAGTCCAGTGCGTCCCAGCGTGCAAGTCCCAGCAGTAAGTGCTTAGTGCGTGTAAGTCCCAGCAGTAAGTGCTTAGTGCGTGTAAGTCCCAGCAGTAAGTGCTTAGTGCGTGTAAGTCCCAACAGTAAGTGCTTAGTGCGCGTAAGTCCCAGCGTGTAAGTGCTTAGCTTAGTGTGTCTCAGCGTGTAAGCGGTTATCTGCGCCTCGAACGTTCGAAACGACTCGGTTACTTATTGGTTGAGGATGTACGTGTACGCTTTTTATTACAGGGAGGGGTGTGTGTTAATAATCTCAAAGGAAATCATGCATCGGCTTGAAATCGCGAGTTCTCTCCACTGCATGCTTGCTGACCATTGATGTGTCATCGCAGAGTGCTTTACTTATGATGATTTCAGATAATCGTTTAGAGCTTACTTGAGATATCATATCAGGCTTATTAAAGATATTTAAAATTGCGATAAAAAAGAGCGATTAATTTGAGATGTAAAAGAGCTAATAAGGAGACTTATTTGTGACATTAAAAAGATTATTTGAGATTATTTAACCCTAAAGCTATAAGTAGTAGGTAGTTGCGGGTGAACTCCCGATCGGGATTCTCTGAGTGAACCGATCACAACAATGCGATGGAATTACTGTCAAGGTGTGGCGGCGGCGGCGGCGGCGATGGGGGTGGGGTGGGCCCGGGGTTCGAAACAGCAACATTTGACGCTTGCAACGAAATGATATGAAGCGCTTGAGTATTTTTTGAGTGTTTAAGTGCGATACGAGAAGTAATGAAGAATCGTGGTGATAGTGATGGGTCGGATACTCTGAAGGCTCCTGAAATTGCCGGGAAACTGGGAAACTGGGCTCTCTTTTTTTCTTTTTTTCTAGCTGTTATCAGTGTAATTCGCTAGGAATGCTATAGTAGCAATAGTCACAGCTAGCGCTTCTATAATGGCGCGTCTATAAAAGATCGCTGTGGCTATAGCTGCTATATAGATAGAATAACAAGGCAAGCTTGGTTCTCATATTAAACTATTAAACTATCGGACCTGTTTCGCCATTTATTATTTCTCGATTATATAATTCTCGCTATATACATGTATGGTGGCGCCTTCTATCGACGCCAATCGTAATGCATTTGCATAGAGACGGCGATTGACATCAGCAGTTTTATCTGGCTTGTCATCAGGCAACTATAGTGATAAAGTGCTTTGCCGAGTCCCCTGATAATGGACACGCAGAATTTTGTTACAGTATAAATCCAATTAAGAATTTGGCATACATACAAGAATGCGGAGATAGACGCGTCCCAAGCAGTGCTGAATGTCTTGCATTCCCGAACGCCGACTATATACGTAAAACCGGAAACGAAATCGTTGTCCGAAACTTACTTCATCTAAAAACACATCGCATGCCATTCTCGTGCTGTATATAATTCCCCCGTCGAATTCTAATTCTAATTTTTCTAGAAAGCTTTCGCGAGCGCGCGCTGCGGCCATGATGCCGAGCCGCGCCGAGGATTGATACTTTGTGTCTTCCAATCACAGCCTACGCCGCACCAGTGTTTTATATTTTTAAATATGGGGACCAATTGGATGACCAAATCGCCGATCTCAGGAACTAGGGCATTCTGCTAGGCTAGAACGGTTTCCCACGATAGAGTTTGGCACAAATACGAAATAACGCGCTGTTTAGCGCACTGCGCTCCGTCCTTATATTGACGTTTCGCATTTCCGTAATCAGAAGCCCCACCCCTCTTCGTTGATTGGCATGAAGTGGGCGTCAACGACGTGACCCGTTACTGCGTGTAGGTGTTTGGCGAGACTGTTGCTTTTCGTAAATAATGAAAGGCCCGGCCGATGCATTTCGCACCGAAGTGGAAAAATTAGGCATTTTTACCCGCTTTCGGAAGTGAACGAGTGCATCATTCATTGAACATTGAAGTTTTTCTTAAAATTACATAATTCCGAAAATCCCTAACCGCGCTACTCGATTGTTTTAGCCAGTGAACGTAGCTGTGTGTGACGTCTTGCCCGCGCACTTTATGCTTGGCTTAGCGGGCCTCAAAATGGATATCGGAGGCACGCACCTCGCAACACGCGTGTTTGTTTACATATAGCTTTGTGACATCCGGATGGGCGGTGTCGGAGTCGAGTGCGATAATAACCTCGTAATTTCTCAGCATTTAAGGTGCATGGAAAATTTTACTAATTTAGTGGTGTCAGTTCGTCACGGATATGTCACAGTAAGTACTAACCGTATATGTTTCACATACGTTCACCTATTTTGCACACAGGCGGTCGATTCGACACATTGTAAAAAATTGTGTAAAGATTTATTTTTATTGAGACGTTCCAAGTGCCTGTGCTTTCATCAGTCTTGTACGCCAATGCACGTGCGTCAAGAGCCATAAACTCAACACAATTTCATCTCTGTTATTGTTTACGCCTGAATGCGTTATTGATCAGGGAGGGGATGCATGTAAGAGGGAGACATTTTCTTTGGGGTTCCGAAAAACATAATTCTACTTGACAATTTTATGGGCCATTTCAATTGGAAGCTCTGCATAATGGACCCCTAACAAGCCCTTTGACTGACTAGTCAAGAAATTACAAGGTCTGTATATTGCTCTTATTTAGCCGCCGATAGTTCTTATTTAGAACAAAGTCTTCATTGTTATCATCTAAAACTACAGGTCATCCGCTGACCGCTGTGGAGACGTGCGCCGGGCCTCGAATTTGGCGCACGTCTCTACTGCGGACAGCGCTTCATACTTGAACATCCCCGCGGTCGCGTGCGCATATCCCGCGGAACTCCGCGTCTCATCCGCGCGCAGAGCTTAGTATCAACAGCAAAGCTGTGCCACGCAATCTTGTATCATGTCTCTCTGGATTGTAGAAATTAACCACAGATGATGAACCAGAGTAATGGCGGCCGGCACGGAATTCCTATTGCACGACAATCACTTGCCAGAGCACCACGCACGTGTCCGCACGGTTGTAACTAGACCGTCGGGTCCAGCGGTAAGTCCAGCAATAAGCTAGACAGAGACAGAGAGCACCAGCGCGTACAAAGAGCAGCACAGCACAACAAACAAACAGACGGCGTCGCATCCTAGCTTAGCTGAGAGATCATGAATGAATGCCGCGGAGCTGCTGAGGCTGAGGCTGAGGCCGAGGCTGCTGGCGAGACAGATCAAACACTGGTCGCGACGAGTGTTTCGTAAACAGTCGCCCGCCGCATAATTGCTAGTAAATTCCGGCCACGGCAAACACAACAACATCGCCCGCACAGTAAATATTGCCCTCCGCCGACACCGATACGTGTAACGGGTCATGCAGACGCGCATGCATGCAGCCATTGCTGCGGTTGAACCCGGCGGTCCGATCTACTCCTGCTGCTGCGTCAACATTGCACAACGCGGATAACATGGAATCAGTTCTTACTTCACTATACATATCGTGTGCAGCACTGCGGACAGAATAGTGCCGAAAACAGTACACACACACACACACACACGCACGCACGCACACACACACACACACACACACACACACACACACACGCGCGCACACACACATACATACACACAGCAATAGCTATGTTAGCGTCGCTACCTCCCATGCACAGCAACAACATAAGCCTTGCGTACCGTAGCCGCTCGTCTGGTCGAGGTTACATCAATCCGTTAGGAATCAGAGAGCTGCGGGGATAAAGAGCACACGACTACGGCACGGACTCACACAGCAGTGCAGTGGGCGTCATCGTAGTGTCCCCGCGGTGCGCCGAGACAAGCACACAAATCCATCAAAGATTTCATGCCCGCCACGCGTGCTCCCGCTCTCCCCACTCCCCACCACCTCCCTTCTATCGCCATCTCCCCTCCCTCGCCATCTCCTCTCCCTCACCATCTCCCCTCCCTCACCACCTCCCCTCCCTCACCATTTCCCCGCCCTCGTCATCTCCCATCCCTCACTACCTCCCCTCCCTCACCATCTCCCCTCACACCATCTCCCCTCACTACCATCTCCCCTCACTACCATCTCCCCTCCCTCGTCATCTCCCATCCCTCATTGCCTCCCATCCCTCACTACCTCCCCTCCCTCACCATCTCCCCTCCTTCACCATCTCCCCTCCCTTGCCACCTCCCATCCCTCACTACCTCCCCTCCCTCGCCATCCCCCCTCCCTCACCACCTCCCATACCTCACCATCTCCCCTCCTTCGTCATCCCCCCTCCCTCGTCATCTCCCCTCTCTCACCACCTCCCCTCCTTCACCATCTCCCCTCCCTTGCCACCTCCCATCCCTCACCACCTCCCCTCCTTCACCATCTCCCCTCCCTTGCCACCTCGCATCCCTCACCACCTCCCATCCCTCACCACGTCCCATCCCTCACTACCTCCCTTCCCTCACCACCTCCCATCCCTCACCACCTCCCATCCCTCACTACCTCCCATCCCTCACCATCTCCCCTCCCTCACCATCTCCCCGCTCTCGTCATCTCCCATCCCTCACCCAGCCATCAGCGCCCCGGGGCCCGCTCCGCGAACAAAAAATAATCAATGACCGTACAAAAAACCGGAGGGCGAAAAAAACTCTCTCCCACCCCTCGCATCAAGAGGCATGAGTCATCCAATTACAACACAACTTTCATTTGCGCGAAGCATTTTAATTCCAAATAGAGATTCCGCCGATCGCGGAAGTCGCGGTGTAGA
>NW_014577402.1:254454-256413 GCF_000485595.1 Priapulus caudatus
AAAAACTACCCTGAACACACAGTAACGTCCCACGATAGATCAAAAACTACCCTGAACACACAGTAACGTCCCACGATAGATCAAAAACTATCCTAAAGTACAGGAAGGTCCCGCGGTAGATCAAAAACTATCCTAAAGTACAGAAAGGTCCCACGGTAGATCAAAAACTATCCTAAAGCGCAGAAAGGTTTCAGGGTATACTCACTCCACTCACTATGAGCCAGGTCTACCGTCTAGAAGTTGCCGTGTAAGTAGTAGAGTAAGAAAGCGGACTGTAGCTAGCTAGTCCCACGGTGCACCCGCTGTGAGTGTTATACGACACTACATGTCCCCGGGCATGCGCGCATGAATATGATGTATATGCGAGCATTGTTTATGCGTGCGGGTGTAGCAAAGTATACATTCCCCTATTGAAAACTTCCCCCTCTACATTGCGCATGGGCGATAAACGTAAAATCCCCGTGCCCATGCGCAATACACCCTGCTAGTCATGCGCAATGTAGAGAGGGGGAGGTTAGCTATAGAGGGGATGTATATTATCAAGAGCGTATAAAGAAGCCTTCTTTATACGCTCTTGATATTATGCAACGCGGTCAATGCGTGACTGTTTCACGACCTCTACTCTGCACACATTTCACTTGATTCTCTTGATGGGGCCCAGGAGTGCATACGAAAATCACCCCCGCGGACGTCATCAACAAATCTCGCGGGTAGCTATTTCACAAATATTATACAACAGATGAGCTTCTTTCTTCGCAGCAAGGGAAGCATGGACTGAATAAATATTCCGTCTCATGAGGGCGGGGAAAGGCTCGGATTATTAATTGCCTTTCATGAGAGCATTTGGTAATTAAAATTTGCCGAATTCAGTAATTCCGTATGCGGAATAGATAGAATTAACTGCGCAGGAAAACGCGATTTCTCGCAGAACATGTACACAGTACAAATTAATTACTGTCTGTGAAAGCGACGGGAAATCAAGAGATGCTCTAATTTATTACCAGATTCACAAGTGGCAGTATAAGTATGATCCTTAAAGATTTAACCACAATGAAGACGTGGCAGAAAACCGAGATCATCCGATGAAACCATCGGTGACGACGGATATATAGAGATTGATCTGAATGAAAAAGCTCAGCGCGCAGAGCTGTGGGCATGTACTCTTTAGAACAGGGAATTATTAAAATCCCATCTCTTCCACACACGCACACGCACGCACACACGCACACGCGCGCATACACACACACACACACACACACACACACACACACACACACACACACACGTCCCCCACGCACGTGTCCGCACGGTTGTAACTAGACCGTCGGGTCCAGCGGTAAGTCCAGCAATAAGCTAGACAGAGACAGAGAGCACCAGCGCGTACAAAGAGCAGCACAGCACAACAAACAAACAGACGGCGTCGCATCCTAGCTTAGCTGAGAGATCATGAATGAATGCCGCGGAGCTGCTGAGGCTGAGGCTGAGGCCGAGGCTGCTGGCGAGACAGATCAAACACTGGTCGCGACGAGTGTTTCGTAAACAGTCGCCCGCCGCATAATTGCTAGTAAATTCCGGCCACGGCAAACACAACAACATCGCCTGCACAGTAAATATTGCCCTCCGCCGACACCGATACGTGTAACGGGTCATGCAGACGCGCATGCATGCAGCCATTGCTGCGGTTGAACCCGGCGGTCCGATCTACTCCTGCTGCTGCGTCAACATTGCACAACGCGGATAACATGGAATCAGTTCTTATCTCACTATACATAGGTATCGTGTGCAGCACTGCGGACAGAATAGTGCCGAAAACAGTACACACACGCACGCACGCACACACACACATGCACGCACTCATCTGTGCGTACTAGTGAACGAAGCAGGATATAAACTTGTTATAGTTTTAGCCTCGGCTGATGTTTTGATCCAGTCTTACAAACACAAGCACACACACACACA
>NW_014577402.1:256423-280195 GCF_000485595.1 Priapulus caudatus
TCTCTCTCTCTCTCTCTCTCTCTCTCTCTCTCTCTCTCTTCTTCACTCTCCGCTCTCTCTCTCTCTCTTTTGTTTTACCTTTATCTCATTACCTATATCTTTTTATCTCGTTCGCGCTGTCTCTCTTGCTCTGCTGGTTGTTTTCCCTCGTGCTCGGCCCTCAACTAAATGGCTATAATATCTCTAATGTTTTTCTTGATTTCTTTCAGCTCCTCAAACTATTAGATATACTGTCCAGAGCGACACAAGCAAACCTTCCTCTGTTCTAGTAGTAAAACCGCATAGAAATATTACGTTGAACTACGAGTGACTCATATGAGCAACAAGAGCAATCGGAGATAGCAAACCTCCGCCACAGCTTAACAGCCCCCCCCCATATTGTTGGTACAAAAAAATACTGGATCCAGATCTGGATCCGGTTCACCACCAAAATCTAACCCATTGGTTCTTGGCCCAAGACCAACCCGTCAAAAAACTTCTTTAAAATGCGTCCCTAACTGTTTGAGATATTCTTTCGACAGACAAACAAACCAACAAACCAACCAACAAACAAACCAACAAACCAAACAACAAACAGACCAACAAACCAACCAACAAACAAACCAACAAGCTAACAGGGGCGTAAACATAACCTCTCTATGAAAAAAAATATAATTAAATAAATTAGCAAGTATTTAGTAAAATTAGTAAGTTAGGATCACGATCCCTACTTGCAACGCTATCCTGCTTTTTATTGTTTCTTCGTACCATGTCATATTTAAAAGTTGTAACAAAATTTGAGTTGTTCGCCCTTGAAACATATCTTACGGAGCCACGTGTATGACACATGTGTCTGAGATGTCTGGCGTGTACACACATTGTAGCCAGATAAAATGTCAAAAGATGATGTGCACTCGTGCCTTAAACAAATTCAAATACTATAACATTTTTGGTGGGTGGAATATAGGGAGATAGAGGTGGGCGATAAGGCCTCTCTTATAGATATATTGACCTTCATATGCACCTTTGCACTTTAATAAAATGGAATAGTTGTTAGACTCAGATACACTGAGAGGAAAATGCATATTACGAAAATGTTTGTTTCAATGCAACGGTTGAGTTATGAATATGTTATTATTTTCTCCATTGTGCGTTGCTCACTAATAATGATTTTAATTACCTATCCATTAAAATAACATTATCTAAATATTCCTGTGACCCATCCAAACACAATATCCAAATATGTGTGTTAATTATTAATAATACATTTAATTTCTTATCTGTTAGAAGAATATTATTCAAATATGCTTATTGACATTGTAACGTAATTCGTGGCAAGTAGCGCGTTCCAGAGAACGATTAAACGAGCCAAGGACAGACAGGAAGGCCTTTGAAGTTATTTGATGTCTAACGCATGTCCAACTCTCTAGGGCTTCTAACTGCGTGTGTTGTGCGCAGCAATTGTGCCGGATTTGTTTGTGTTCATTAAGTGTCAAAGATGTTCGAACTATTATAGTCATAGTCTATACTATGACGTCTCTTAAGCTATTGCCGGCGTTGTGATGATACAATAATACACAATTAAATCTACGTCAATGGGCCAACAAGTATACTCACTCTGCTCGATATGGCTACATCCGTTATCGCCGTCGGCAGCCGACGTCCGTCGTTGCTAGCGACAGATCTTGGATGCGTGTAACTGTGCTTTTGTGTAAGAAAATGAAGATATAGTATATATTTATTATAATTTTGATTCATAAAATATGCTAACATATAATTACCAAATATATTAAGATTATAACCGTAGTCTATGTACATTACTATAAACTGGGCTGATATATAGATGTCGTACTCCCACGTCTCTCTATTGGGACAGGATGTTATTAGGACGTTGTATATTACATTGCATGAAAGCTACGTGATGAGTGTGGGAGGCCGTCGATGGGCAATCTTATAGAAATACTAGCCTGGTACCCGGCATTGCTCGGGGAAAAAAACGCATAGGAACAACTTTTAAGAGCAAATTCAGCCAGATATACTTACTTAATTCTAAAATATTTTTACCCCCCACTTCACCCATATTCAATCACTATCAGAAAGGAAAGAGAAGCGTACTGGATTCACAATCTAAACACTATCCGGCCACACGGACTTAATCTACGGGTAGAGATTCCGGGATGGATAGAAGACAGTAATCACCCTCCCACCAGCATGGTATACACGCAAGGCTAATTCTCAGCCGACACTCTAGGGTAGCGGGTGGCTCGGTTTACCTTTTTATAACTTTTTATTATTTAATTCTAATGATAGATTCGTAACAAAGAAACAAACAATAAGCAATATTCTGACAAAAACAATTCGAACAATCACATCATTTTAACCGAATAAGTTGGTAAATTTGACAGAGTTTTGCACCATGCAGTGAAGTCCTCATAGATGACATTATCAAAAAGATGAATAGCACCTGATTTTAACAAAGTTAATTCTTTATACCATGTTATACATTGCATCCGAATGTATACACAGACAAATTACAATTTTAAAAATACAAACGGACAAAAATAAACTACTAAAAGTCTGTGTTGTGCTGCTTTTGAGACTCAACCGACAACTGAGTGCATTATTTAAAAAAATATAAATTTGGCATAGTTTAACCTAGTATTAACAAAGTTTTGGCTTTTATCCGCTAGATGGCTGCATTCGCGGGAATTCGGCTATTCTACTTTTCTGACATCACCCCACTGCTAAAATTACCGCCAGTATTAAGGCCTATTTATCGTCATTATATCTACAAATATGGGTGGATTTAGCCAATATCGATAAGCCTGTGTTGGTGTCCGACACACGGTATATACACTGAGATCGGTGGCGTGGGCTTGACGCTCACCCGACAAAGATTACGGGTCAGAAATTTGGCCTCTCCTCTCTTATAATATAGATACTGAGGGATGTATATCATTTATGAGAGCAGTATATGAGGGTGTATATGTAAAGGTAACTTTACTCGTTATACGGGAGCCTAACAGGTGTGTAAATACACACAGGCTCCGACTCTCTCTCTCCATGACTCGATCACTCTCTCTATCTCTCTCTCTCTCTCTCTCTCTCTCTCTCTCTCTCTCTCTCTCTCTCTCTCTCTCTCTCTCTCTCTCTCTCTCTCTCTCTCTCTCTCTCTCTCTCTCTCTCTCTCTCTATCTCTCTCTCTCTTGCTGTGTCTCTCTTCACTCTCGTTCTCTTGACAATTGGCAGCCCGGATATCTGCGCAAAGGGCAAAAATCGCCCCGTAGCGGCACCGGCACACTAACACAACTACGGTGCACCGATTCTTACGCAATCAACGGGTCCACTATAAACGCCAAAGCCGTATAATCGCTGAGTTGAGCAGTTCTGGCCATTGCACAACGGGGTTGACTATCCAGTTAGCTAGACATTTCCTAGAAATGTTCGTACAAAATTTTTCGCTACTCGGCGCACTTTGTTTGCTGTCAAAAACGGAGTTTAAACGTTTTCCGTCGAGACACGCCCACGGCGACTGCCAATCAGCGACACGTGTCTCGTCACGTACGCCTACCTGATATGTAACACGGCTCATGGTTGGGTAAAAAGTAATAATTAAACCCCCGAAAAAATAATGCATCCGCGGTTTTATAAAATTATGTGTAACAAGGCCTTTGATTGGGTACAAGGCCTATATTTTACCGCGTTTAATTATGTGTAACAAGGCTTATGATTGGCTAAACGGGATATAATTTTACCACGATAAAAACAATTATTTATGAGTATGGCCAACCATAGGGAAGTCTTTGTTTTACACATCTAGATAAGCAAATCTACATATACAATTCTCCTCTGTCAAAGTAAACTAGCAAACATATGTTGCCCTATAACTCTCTACGTGGATACTGCGTCCAGGAATCATGGCATGCCGACTGGAAGGAGCTGGCGGGGGTCAGGCATGACGTACCAGCAAAGGGACAGCACGACTACTGAACAAAGCTCCAGTGGTGGGGTTAGGGTGGCATCCTGGGCAGAAACGCATTTAATGCTGCCGACAACAATATCCCATGCAGCCTCTAAAAAAATGTAATGCTGGTTGGATATTCCAATACAGTGACCGCTTCGCGTTTGAGGACTCATTCTCTGATATTGATTCCTGTTTATCGGTGTTTCTTTGAGGTCTAGTAATTATCTTTACAGGCGTTATAATCAGCGAGAACTACCAGGTGCGGCTGACCAATTGAGTAGCCGTGGAAACGCGTCTACGCAATTAAGCCGACTATAGCATAATATGTTAGAATGTTGTTTATGGAGATTTAGATGGAAATATTAACATTCTGTCATAGCTAGAATATTAACACACACACACACACACACACACACACACACACACACACACACACACACACACACACACACACACACACACACACACACTGTTTATAAATCGCATCGAGAAACACCGCAATAGAGTTATAACTAATCGAACATTGCACTCGGCTATCTTACACTAGTTCACAGACCATCTCGCCTAAGATTATACACTAGATATCAGGTTACATAATATAGCAACTATTTATATACCTCCGCCAACCAATCAGCGCTCAGCGAATGTGTCTTTGTCTTATCTTTGGGTGACTATGCGTTTACCGTTTATCGTTTATCGTTTGATGTTTACCGTTTATCGTTTATCGTTTACCGTTTATAGCAAATAAACTCCGCAATAGAGTTATAAATAACTCTAACCTTTAATCGAACATTTCGATCTTGTCTGTTTTATTAAGATCACACGCTAGATGTCAAGTTGAATAATAATAGATAAACGTACCTCCGCGTGCGCGCTTGTGTCGCCTTGTCATATATGAATCTCCGTTGAAAACCTTCAACCCAATATGATAGTCAACCCGTGAACGGATAAATGCGTGAGCGTCAGTTATTTAATCACGCGGGCAGGATTAACAATGGCAGCAGTGAAGCTGGTTGCGGTGTGTGTATTGTGCGCAGTCTTATTGCCGGTGAGGACACAGTTCCTGCAGCAACCATATGACACGGAGGCAGTTGAAGGTACCAATGTTACGGTGCACTGCACGATTGACCTTAGTTTCAATTTCGCGGAAGATTTACCCATTTCCGTTTATTGGTATCGTGACGGTTTCTACGTAAGTCCTACCAATGAAGATAGATATTCCTACATTGACGCCAACATGTACAACACAGGAAACTTTAACTTGCTAATATCTAACTTGAGAGTTGAGAAAGATGACGCAGAGTTCTACTGTGTATGGCAGCAAGTCGAGGTCGCGCCAGGTAGTGGCCCTTCATCTAATAAGGGTCATCTAACTGTGCTTGTGTCCCCAGAGTCGGTTGACATGTCTCTTATAGACAGCTCTTCATCACCGGATGGAACGCTACAGTTCTCTTGTGTATCGGAGAGCAGTAACCCAGCAGCTAGCATAATCTGGTCGCTGAATGGTGAAGATATCACTGCCGACTCCAGTCAAACAGAGGAAGCAGGTTCAAGAAACAAGACATTTACAAGAAAAAGTATCCTGAGTCACAGGTTTTCAACGGAAGATATTGACAAAGTACTTCGTTGTCATATCTTGATTCACCAACGTTTACCCGAAGAAGTTTTAACCGAGATTTTGTACATGGCAGACACCGTGACCATTAGCAGCAGCAACAACTCCAGTGATGATGACGTCATTATTATCGAAGCAGAGAAGCTGATTCTACGCTGCCATGCTGACGGCTATCCAGAACCATCTTACACGTGGTTGCATGACGACCAGGGGATACAAGCTGCAGGCGACGAGGTGGTGATCGAGTTAACCGAGTTTAAACACAGAGGATTGTACGCATGTAAAGCAACTAGTGTGTTTGGAGAATACATGTCGAGTAACAAGTTGAATCTGACCGTGTTAGTGCCAGCAAGGAATGTCACAATGACGATAGACGGTAATAATGTAGACGGTAATATGACGATACTTGCGGGATTCCTTGAGGTTAGCTGCACTACAGGTAAAAGCTTTCCGGGAGGAACAGTAACATGGAAGCTTGGTGATACACATATAGACGGAGCTAATACTTTACATGTGAGTGAAGTTGATGGAACTATAACGACGCACAGCAAACTGACGCGTACGTTTACCGCCGATGATCACGACAAAATACTTGCCTGTCATGTTGACATCGACGAATCATTCCAGTCACTGTCAGTCGATGTTCGGCTCAATGTACAGTACATGGTGCAGGTCAGAGTAAGCGGTGACAGTCAGGCAGGCGTTATGACTGTCAAGCATGGCAGTGCGCTTTGGCTGCTGTGTAACGCAGACGGAAACCCCGAGCCAAGTTATTCATGGCTTCACAACAAATCATTAGTTCATACAGAAGTGAACTGCATTTACGAAAGGACAGGTAAAAGCTTTCCGGGAGGAACAGTAACATGGAAGCTTGGTGATACACATATAGACGGAGCTAATACTTTACATGTGAGTGAAGTTGATGGAACTATAACGACGCACAGCAAACTGACGCGTACGTTTACCGCCGATGATCACGACAAAATACTTGCCTGTCATGTTGACATCGACGAATCATTCCAGTCACTGTCAGTCGATGTTCGGCTCAATGTACAGTACATGGTGCAGGTCAGAGTAAGCGGTGACAGTCAGGCAGGCGTTATGACTGTCAAGCATGGCAGTGCGCTTTGGCTGCTGTGTAACGCAGACGGAAACCCCGAGCCAAGTTATTCATGGCTTCACAACAAATCATTAGTTCATACAGAAGTGAACTGCATTTACGAAAGGGAACAGGTTAGTTTCGTAGATGCTGGTGACTACGCATGCTCAGCCGCTAACATTGTAGGAGTTGTGAACTCTGCTAATTCAATGTCTGTAGTCGTCGTTGCTCCCCAACCAAATACATCGAATACGGCTCTCATTGTCGGAGTGGTCATCGCTGCTTTGGTTTTGATCATCTTAATCATCGTCATCGTCGGCGTCTGTGCGAAGAGGAAGCATGACTCAGAGTCATCTACTTCTTCGACGGAGAGCGCCACAAATTATCACGATAACCCTGGCATTGGTGTTTGGACAACGGACATATCCCACAGTGTACCGAAGCAGTATGAGTCGGGCCTGGGGAAAAGCTACACCCAACCTCACACAACCTACCTACGACCGCAGTACGAGCCCAGTCTCGGGGAGAGCTACACCTACTCTGATATCCTACCTGAAGACTCTTACAGTCAGCGCGCCACGCCAGTAGATGGCGCTGGTTGGATGAGAGGAAGCGACGACGACGCTGACTATGTTATTCTTCCCAAGAGAACGTTAGGTTATGATCAGGGCTTTACGCATTCACACAGTGACTGGATTCCCAACAGCGACTCGTATCGTTATAGTGGACAGACACAGAACACTTCAGATGAGAGTCGCTTTAGCACTCTTGTCTGAACACTAATAAAAAAACACTAGACTTAGTTCTATGGCGTTATGAAGAAACTTCTATAAAAAGTATATGTATTAAAGTAGATAATGGACTATAGGAGTCAGTTGCCTGAACATTTCACAACAGCGCACGTCCTGTTGCATTAACACGAGAAATGCAATACTATGTGATCACGTCGCGTTATATTAAAACACAATTGCGGATTCGGAAGTCTTTGATTTTCTTAGACACGCTTTTCGCATTCACAATTAGGAAGTCTTTGATTTTCTTTGCGGATAATAAAATTAATTACGAGATTATACACAATAGGTGCGTTCACACTGGCGCGAATTAGCGGGCTGCAAAACCCGGTTTTTGTAGCTCACTAGAAAAACTGAGCTTTTTACAAGTGTGAACGCAATTAGCTCACTAAATCGCGCTCCAAAAGCACCGCTCCTAAAGACACACTTCCGACTAGGCTGTTTTGGAATCAGCTCACTTATTTGCACCGCGGCGTGATATTTGCACCGCGGCGATTAGCGAGCTATATTCGCCTGTGTGAACAACGACACAATCAGCTCACTATTAGTTCCGATATTAGTGAGCTGAGCAGCGCGGTTTTTCTTGTGTGTGAACGCGCCTCATGTGAGACGTGGTTTCGTTCCTGTATCACAGGACATATACGCGCAGTCAAACGCGCTGATCTAACAAGTTCGGGTTTATTGTTTGTCTTAACAATACAAGATTTTTGTTTATTGTTAGTTTGTTATTACATCATAAAACACCGTAGTCTATGTACATTACTATAAACTGACGTCAAGAAAGCATTACAAGTAAAATGGGCCTTGTCGTGTAGTGGGGATATTCCGTCAAGTGGCGTATTTTATAGCCATGGTGACCGGTTGGCCATTTTTGTGTTTGAAACGTGATCGGAATACTTTGTAGAAATTTGCATCATAGAGCGGGCAAATGTTTCAAGCGGAGCATAGAGCATGAATCTTTAGTTATTTAACATGCATAAAGTGTATGTTGTGTATGCGACGTAACAGTGTGAGTATTTTTAATCAATTTCTGTTCGATGCTTTTTCAGGCCTGCTGCCTATGGACGCCTTCTACTGTTGTACAACACAATAAATATGGCCATCGCGCGGTGAACTATGTGTGAGGTGAATACGTTCACATGCGGATGTTTCATATAGCGCCCGGGCGCGGTGAAATACACGCGATAGCACAACATACACGCGGTTAGCCGTCAGGAGTCAGTTAGATAATAGAGAAAGGCAGAGAAAATTTATATGCAAAGTGTGCCCTCGCGCGGTGAAATACTAACGCGATCACGAGCTAATAATACCTTATATATTATTAGCTATTAACGAGATGTACGAATACGTTTACATGCGGATATGCTATGTTGTCGCTTCACCCGCTGAACCCCATGCATGATGACTCATCAAAATCATGCGTATATCAACTATGGTTAGGGTCAGAGTTCTGTTTAGTGTTAGAGCTATGGTTAGTGTCAGAATTAGGCGTAGGTTTAGATTTAGGGTCAGAGTTAGGGTTAGCACGCACGTGCGTACGTGCATGTACACTCATACACACATATACGCACATAGGCGAGCACACGCACATAATTGTACACACGCGTGCACACACACAAACAGGTGCACGCGCATACTCTTCCACACAGCGATCTTATATACAAGTGTCATAGTACCAAATACCGTCTATGGTGTGGTGGCGATTTACGCATTAGTGGTACGGGAAAAAACACGCAGGCGGCGTTGGGCTATGGGGTTTGTGGGGAGGGGAGGTAGAAACAAATCCCCCGGCAAATGTGAAATGTATGACGAATGGAATTATCTTGAGTAGATACCACAACTTCTCAATAAAGAAAATAAGTCAATAAGTTAATAATTAAAATTTCAACGTTGTTACAACGTTGACTTAGTAACTCTTTTTCAACTGTTGACTAAATGTTGTTATCACAACGTTGATTCAACGTACAACATTCAACGCATATTCAACGTTGTTTCAACGGTGACTTAGCAACTTTTTTTCAACTTTTGACTAAATGTTGTTATCACAGATGTAGCGGCGGCCTGATTTGCGCGCTCACCCGGGTCATGAAAGAGAGATAGTGCGCGCCGGCGGCGAGATAGTGTGCGCCGGGGTCCGTGCGTCGTGCGCGCCGGCAGGCGAGATAGTGTGCGCCGGGGGTGCGGTGGTGCGCGGCCGGCGTCGCGAGATGCTGTGCGCCGGGGGTGCTGTGCGGCGCGAAGATGGCGCCGCCGGCGGCAGAGATATGTGCGGTGTGTGGCGCGGCGGAGATGAGTGCGGGGGTTGTGCGTGGGTGCGCGCCGGCGGCGAGATAGGTGTGCGCCGGCGGCGAGATAGTGTGCGCCGGGGCTGTGCGTGGCTTAGGCGCGCCGGCGGACGGAGATAGTGGGTGCGCCGGGGGCGCGTAGTACGGCGCCGGCGGTAATACGGAACACCACCGCGAGCGCGGCGGCTGCTGGCACGACGCGCCGGCGTGCGCTGGGCTTACGTGGAGTCGTGTCGCCGAGGGCGGCGGCCGGGGGTAGGCGGCACCGGCCGGAGAAGGCTAAGCCGGGCTCGGAAGGTACGGCGGTGCATTAGCCCCCCTGGGGATCTTACTTGCACGCTGCTCATGCTAGCAGCCCTGCCAACAGGTCAGCAATGACAAATGGCTCTGGTTTTAAACATAAGCCTGCGCAACAATGTATTTATTTTGTCCAGCGCGGTTAGTAAGTAGTATTTACAGCTGGGCCGATTGTATATTCTCGTCTAGCGACTTCGCGGATTGTGTATTGCACGTTGCATGCAGGTATTGTGGGCGCGAAGCCCTGTCATTGGCCTAGGAGATGTGGCGTCTTAATACGCGATGTGAAGACAAGCATTGCGCGTGCGCGTGTTGTACTTTGGGCGTGGAAGCTTTGTCATGTAGGCCTAAGAAGATGTGGGCATCTTCAAAACCCTCGATGTGGCAAAGCCAGTGCGCGTGCGCGTGATGTACTTGGCGCGGAAGCTCTTGTCATTGGCCTAGAGATGTGCGTCCTTCAATCCGCGATGCGCGCAAGCAGTAACTAACGCGCATACATGTATTTCAGCGCGCGAAGGGTTCTCATTGGTTAAGAGAAGTGTACCTTTGGAATCCGCGGGGTATATAAGGAGTACTTTACGAGCAGCAATGAGTTAAGTTAAATTTAGAGTTAAAAATTCGAGACTACTACACCAGGGACTAAGGTTAGACAACAGTTAGTGTAGCCAGCTAGGGGACACACAAGAGAGAGTAGTTAGATAGGATGAAGAGGTTAAAATTAGCAGCTAATAAGATTAGTATTAAGTACATAGGTTCAATTGAGATATAGAAGAGTAGGATATAGTTTAGGAGTAAACGTAAACAATTTTGACCGGGGGGAAAGGGGTAGGATTATGATTGCGATGTCAACCCAAGGGCGTGTAATTCTACTGTTTTCACCTCCGCGAATGCGGAACATGTTTTTGTGATGATGAAACGGCCTCTCTTTAGAGCCATTAGAAACGTATTCCGGCTTGGTGGTAGTCTACTCTCGTGTCGAGCTACCATCCACGCACACTCAACGCACATTCGCAGACGGCCGCAAGAGCCGGCGATTAAACCGCCGGTAGGTAAAGAACACAACGCACAAGGTACTATACGATCACTAAAAACGGTGGAGAAGAAGAGCGCGAAGAATACGGCACACATTGGTGCTGCGTGAAACACGCGACACACAGCCCAAAAGATAGAAACGGCCGTGTGGTTAAGGTGTGAACAAGAGGATCCCCAAAAACGCCACATTGGTGCCGTGTGACCAGGATTTTGCGGAGAAGCTTGAGAGCCGGGAATACGAAAGGAGTGCAGAAGAGAGATGCCGGTGATTCCCCGAGGACCGGATAGAAGAGACACCTCCGTGGTATGGGATTCGACAGCGATCTCAGGCGATACCCCTGCCGGGTACGGCGTAGGGCGCCCTATGGAGCAGACCGCTGCGGCTGGAGCATACCCTCAGTCGCCCGGGTCGGTGACAGGGTCGGAGACAGTGAGCGACGACAGCCCGACAATGATGGAGCCATACACCGACTACGCCGACGACGTAACCCCCACGCCCGGCGAGCCGAGAGCGCAAGCTCCAGGCGTAACGCCGAGGCCGGCTGGGCATGTTACGTTCGGTACGACCGAGACTCAACTGAAGACGAGCCGGTGTGGGAGAAGCGATATCCCGACGCCTCGCCGAGCCGAGGCTGACATAGAAGGGTACGACGGCGAGGGATGACAGAGCCGGAGGCAGCTCGAGGCGTATCACAGCGCGATCGAATGAGAGTGAGGCCGTTTACTGGGCGGGAGAGTACCACCCTAGAAACGTTCTTACAGAAATTCGATATAGCCGCTGAGTATAACGGCTGGAACGAGGCTGCTCGCACTGCGCAGCTCGCGGCAGCGTTGGAAGGGCCGGCGGCGGAAGTCATCGACGGGTGTGCAGAGAACCTCTCTGAGTCCGCCCTCCGGGCTGAACTGCATAGCAGATTCCACCCGGCCGGGCAGGAGTTGCTACACAAGGCAGCTATGGAGAAACGCCGACGACGGCCGGAGGAGACGTGGCTGGAGTACGCCAGGGAGTTGAAGAAACTCGTCAGCCGCGCGCTCCCGAACTCCACGCCCGACCAGCAGAGTGAGTGGGCGCTGTGGAGGTTTGTTGACAACCTACCGAGTGTCGGCCAGCGCGTATACGTGCTTGGCCAGCATGATAAAACGGTAGAGCAGGCTGCCGCACACGCGACGGAGTACGAGGCGATCGTTGGGGCAGATGCGCCGTGCAGGAAGCCACACGTAGGACAGGTTGGACAGAACGGGGGCGGCACGGCCCGAGAGCCCACCGGTCCCGTTGCCGGGCAAACCCCGGAGAAGCAGACGACCAGCCGTTGGACGCCGGAGGAGCTAGCCGACCTGGCACAGATCATGCGTGACGTCTTCGGACGAAGCGAAGTAGATCGTGACCAGGGGCGGCGATTCGACTACCCCATCTCGAGGCGAGAGCTATCCTATGGCGACCGTAAGGCCGTATGGCCGTTGACGGGTCGCGACGACCGAGGCAGACGATACGGAGGTCAGCGAGAGCCGATTATCTGTTTCCGATGTGGGAGACAAGGCCATATGGCGCGAGAATGCCGTGGTGGCTAACCCGTCGGCCAAAACGAGCACCCCGATAACCGGCAGTCGGCGCAGGTGGTGACCGACCGCCCGACCACTAGCACACCGCCGGGAAACGAGTAGGAGCCGGATGTAGATCCGCACTTCCGGCCCAGGGAAGAGCACAGCGTCGGATACCGAAACCACACGGTCACGTTGGCCGAGTGCAACCTCGACCGTCGTGGCACGTAACTGTAATGATGTACGGCCGACCCGTCGAGTTTATGGTCGACACCGGCGCTGATGCCACCCTGTTGGACCGGGGAGTCTACGAAGGGTTTCCTACGGGAAAACCTTCATTGAAGCCGGCTAGCATGGACATGTATGATGTACAGGGAAAACCGTTGGACTCGCTTGGAGAGATAGAAGCCGAATTTTTGCTCGGCGGGGAGAAGTATGGACAGGATATCCTTGTAGCAGAGATGGGCACGAAGTACGGCATATTGGGCATGGACTTCCTCGTTAGCCATAACTGCCAGGTGGACGCTGCTCGCGGCCATCTGACAGTTTGATGGGCCGTCCTGCACGCGCTGCATGGAGAAGCAGAAGCTTAGAGCCACGGCGGGTGACTGCTGTCCGGCGAGTGATGGATTCCCCCGGGGTGCGCGCCGGTGGTGGACGGTTCGTTGGCAAACGGCCGTGGAGAAGAGACAACTGGCGATTGCTTGAACCCACGGCCAGGTTCGCACGGCAAAAGGGCGCGAGGCATCTTGAATGGGGCGGAGGTCTGCAGTGGTACGTTGAAGCGGAAGTTCCCCTCATAGTAGTTAACATCGCTGCATGAGATGGTAGCGTATAGCACCGGACGAAGAACTAGCTCACCTAGAAATAGAAGTGGCTGGTGCATGGCACCCGTTTAGCCGGCCCCTCCCCGCCTCCAGAACACAGAACGGATACACTGGTCCCAGCTGCCTCAGCCTTCTGCGGTCAGATCGGTGGAGCCATCTGCTGATGCCACCTCACCCGTGGACAAACGGTCGAATTGCGCGGAGCTGTCGGGCCACTAATAGTGACCTGTTTGCGCATGCCTGGGAAACGTTGGGACGCCACCGACCGGATGCGCACACGATCGACACAGGCGAAGCACTACCCGTCACAAGCAGGCCGCGACGGGCCGCTGGGACGCCAACACGTCATGGACGCAGGAGATCGCCGTCGGCACGAAGAAAAAGCGGCGATCAATCACGAGGTGAAGATCGCTGTCGGGTCGCAGAAGACGGCGGATCACCGCGCGAAGCGTGAGCATCGCCGGCCGGCAAAGAAAGACGGGCGATCACATCGAGGGTGAGAGCGCCGGCGACCGAGAAGACGGCATCTCATCACGAGGGTGAGATCGCCGTCGGCGACAGAGAGTACGGCAATCCACCGCGGAAACGTGAGTCGCGTCGCGCGTAGAAACGGCAATCATACCGAGGGTGAGATCGCCGTCGGCGATAAAGAAAACGGCGATCACCACGAGGGTGAGATCGCCGCCGGCGAAGAAGACGGCGATCACCACGAGGGTGAGAGCGCCGTCGGCGACATAGACGGCGATCCCCACGAGGGTGAGATCGCCGTAGGCGACAAAGAGGACGGCGATCACCACGAGGGTGAGATCGCCGTCGGCGATAAAGAAAACGGCGATCACTACGACGAAGGTAAAATCGCCGCCGGCGGAGAAGACGGCGATCACCACGAGGGTGATATCGCCGTCGGCGACAAAGAGGACGGCGATCACCACGGGGGTGAGAGCGCCGTCGGCGACATAGACGGCGATCACCACGAGGGTGAGATCGCCGTCGGCGACAAAGAGAACGGCGATCACCACGAGGGTGTGATCGCCGTCGGCGATAAAGAAAACGGCGACCCCCACGGGGGTGAGAGCGCCGTCGGCGACGAAGACGGCGATCACCGCTGGGGTGAGATCGCCGGCGGCGAAGAGGAAATTGGAGGAGGGAAAGAGCCGCATCCCAGACGACGGCGACGCCCGGCGGGGGAGCTAGAAGCCTCCTACCGCCGGCGGGGCATCGCCCTGATGGAGCCGGGACGCAGAACGCGTTCCCAGCGTGTAGTACGCCCACCAAGATATCTCGGCTTTATACGGAGATGTAGGTGTGGGCGGCTACGGAAACATATGTAGTGCGTACGTACGATTCGCCTACCTCAGAAAGTTGAGGCGTAACGGCAGTGGAAGGAGTCGGGAGAGACCAAGACAGCGCCAGCCGGGAAGACGCATCCGTCGAGTTTTTATCTAGGGGATGACTTAATCATCCCCTAGTTCGACGGACGGAGCGTCGAGCGTCATCGGCGAGGAAATTCGGTGGCCGGTCAAGGGGGAGAAGGCGAGGAGACTCTCACGTGGGAGGAAGTGGAGGCTGTGGTGTATTCCAGCCAGAAATTGAGAGATCGCCCCAGGGGAGGGGTCACGCCCTCTGCTGGCGAGGTACGGTATGCACACCCGAGGTCGTCCATGATGCACTATGCGCGACCACTCCCCCTTGCACCGAGGAACAGCATAATCCCTAACGCCGCAGGAAGGAAGCCGACGGACAGCCATGGCTGTCGCCAGTGTCGAGAGTGCCGCCCCACTGGCGTCGCGCCCCGCCGAGAGACGCGGATCTGTACAGGAGGAGGAGGAGAAGTACCGGGATGACCGTAGTGCCGCTGGAAGGTCGGCCGACGGCGGTCGCCACATAACGACCGGCCGCGAACGGACGGCCGACGTAATTCGGAGAGCCGATACGTGCAATGAGACCGCATGCCGCCTACCACAGGGAGAAAGAGAGAAGTTTACCAGGGATGAAACGCGTATGCCGCCTGAAAGGCTCTGCCGACGGCGGTCGCACATAACACGGGCCGACGTCGGCGGGCGACGCTAATTCGCAGAGCCGAATTACGGTTCCGCCCCGGAAAAATGAGACGCAGCGCCTAACCGACAGGAAAACAGAGAGAAGTTTACCGGGATGGACCGGTAGTGGCCGCGTGAACAGGTCGCCGAGCGGTCGCCACAATAACGACCGGCCGACGTCGACTCGCGGACGTTAATTCGGAAGAACCGATACGTCGCAATGAAACCCACCCGCCTACCACAGAGAAAGAGAGAAGTTTACCGGGATGACCGTAGTGCCGCGAAAGATCGCCGACGGCGGTCGCCACATAACGACCGGCCGACGTCGGACGGCGACGTAATTCGGGAGGCCGATACGTCGCAATGAGACCCAGCCGCCTACCACAGGGAGAAAGAGAGAAGTGAAGTTTACCGGGGCGACGGTAGCGCCGCTGAAAGGTCGGCCGACGGCGGTCGCCATATGGCGACCGGCCGAGCGGAGACGGCGACGTAATTCGGTAGAGCCGATAGCGTCGCAAGGAGACCTGGCCAGCCTACCGCAGGAAGGGCAGAAGAAGTTTACGCGGGGCGACGGTTAGTGCCGCTGTGAAAAGGTCGGCCGACGGCGGTCGCCACATGCGACGGCGGACGTCGGACGGCGACGTAATTGCGGAGAGCGCGATACGTCACAGAGAGACCTGGCCGGTACTGCAGGAAGGACAGAAGAAGTTTACCGGGGCGACGGTAGCGCCGCTGAAAGGTCGGCCGACGGCGGTCGCCATATGGCGACCGGCCGACGTCGGACGGCGACGTAATTCGGAGAGTCGATACGTCGCAAGGAGACCTAGCCGCGTACCGCAGGAAGGACAGAAGAAGATACCGGGTAGCGTGAGCGTGCGCCGCAATCAGGCCCGACGGGCGTCGCCATATGAGCAACTGGCCGACCGTCGTCGGCGCAACGTAATTCGGGAAGCCGATACGGCGCAAGGAGACCTAGCCGCTTACCGCAGGAAGGACAGAAGAAGTTTACCGGGGCGACGGTAGCGTCGCTGAAAGGTCGGCCGACGGGCGGTGCGCATATGGCGCCGGCCGATGTCGGACGGCGATGCAAATCGGAAGGCTGATACGTCACGGGTAGCCCTTCCGACCTGCCAAAACGAAGAGTCTACTCCCTCGGGAAGAGGAGCTGTGATGGCGCAGAGTGAGAGGAATAAGAGAATCTCACAGCTGGAAATGAAGCTGGGGCGTGCGAAGCCTGTGTGGCGTAATACGATGGGGGATGACGTCAGACTGGTGACCAGTGGTGGCTCGCTCAGCGTATAAAATGGGAAGAGGTAGGAGCAAACAACTCGAAGAACGTGGACAGACAGTAAGAAAGATTGAATCACAAAGAGCGTAAAAATGATGGGAGAAATGATGGAAGACTTGGAGAAGGGCTACGAGTGGACCTCGAGTGCGACAGTAGTAGCAGGCGGAAGCAGTAGTAGCAACAGCAGCAGCACGGAAGAACTGAAGAAGAAGGAATGGCGCCCCTAGCGCCCGTCTCCGGACGCCGGCTACGGATGTTTGCCGAGCCCCGGCAGGAAAGTCCCACGCTCGCCGCCCGTATTGGCGTGGCGAGTAAGGTGTCGCCGAGGGTGGCGCCCGCGGGAGAGGAGGAGGCGGACGCACGGGCACCAAGCGCGGGGGATTGGCGAGTCTCCTTGCCCCTGCCGCGCTCCGCGGCCGAAGACGAGCCCCCGCTCCAGTACCGGGATGGACGCCCGGCGAGAGGAGCGCCGTCATCGAGATGGCCGCCGGCACCCCGGAGGGTTGCCGCATGTCCCCGCCGCCCGCCGACGGGCCGCCGAGGGGCACCGCTATCACCGCCGCCGCGCGCAACCACCCGAGGCGAGGGAGAGGTGACGTCGACCCGAGAGCAAGGACGGCGCCTCGTCGGCGGCGAGGAGATGGAGGGAGGCACGGCGCCTGTCGCCGAGGCCGCCCAAGGAAATTCAGGGCAGGAGAGGCTGCCGGCGAGCAGCTGCCGAAGAGGCCGCGCTCACGCAGGGAAGAGCGAAGGCTCTTAACAGCCGTACCGGCCGGAGCGGGTAAGGGGCGAGAGCGATGACCAACGCGGCGGCGGCAGGGCGCCGCCATCACCAAAGCTACGGCGCGCGGTCCTCCGCTCCTGCGCTCCCGGCCGCCCGTGAGAGCGCGCCGGCGCGGTCATGCGCTCCTGCGCTCCCGGCCTGCCGTGAGAGCGCGCGCCGGCGCGAGCATGCCGACACCGCCGCCGCCCGATGGGGCCCGGCGACGTCGCGAGGCGGCGCCTCTTTGGAGGCGCCCCACTCCAGGCGGGGGCCGTGGGGTCAGGTCGATGGGCCTGGTGCGTGGCCTGCGACCGCCCCACGCTGCACGCACGTGCCCACGGACGCGAATTTACACACGCGTCGTGGGCGGTGGTGCGATGCCCTGTCGGCGATGCAAGTTTCCCTGCCGGCAATCGTTGGAGCACCGGCTGGCGAGGCATCCTCCAAGACGCCCCCACAAACTGCGGGGCGACTATCGGCGGGACGGCTGGAGCGTACATCCGGGGCGAGAGAACACGTCATTTCGGCGGCTCTCTTGTCGGGTTATCTGCGCGTCCGCTGACGCGCCGGCCTCGACCAGGACGCCGACGACAACCCCCGCGACGGCCGCTCATCGCCCTGCGTCCGAGCGCCCGGCGGTCCGGCCTTGCTCGTCGTCGTCAAGCGGCCCCCGCCATCCCACGCCCGCGCAGAGACCAGGAGCGGCGCAGCGAGAGAGCGGCGATCAGCCGTGTGGGCGATCCACCATCCGCGACCGACAACCCCGCGGCTCCGACGATCGACCCCCGCGGCTCGACGATGACCCCGCGGCTCCGACGATGACCCCGCGCTCCGACGATCGGACCCCCGGCTTCCGACGACGACCGCCCGCGGCTCCGACGAACGACCCCCCGCGGCTCCGACGACGACCCCGGCTCCGACACGACCCCGCTACCGGCACGGAGATTGGAGCCGATGGTCGTCGATGGGGAGATTCGCGGATGTCGAGAGCGCATGCTTCGCCAGGCCGATGTCCTCAACCGCCATCTCCAGCTTGCGCGTCATGAAAAACGGCCTGGCTGATAGACGACGAGAAAGAGCGACGCGGCTTGCTGCTGGCAGAAGCCGCCCAAGTAAGGAGAGATCTGGGTCTACCCTGGCAGCGAACGTCGACAGCCGAAGGGAGCCGCATCAGGATTCAACAGAGTAATTATAATAGGGGGGATTCAAACAGTGTAATGATATAGGGGGGATTCCAACAGTGTAATTATAATAAGGGGAATTCAACAGTGTAATTATAACAGGGGGATTTCAACTACGTTGATAATTGTATGTTGCGGGATATTAATTCTGTAAGTTCATGCCGCGATCTAGAATTGTAATTTTGTATCGCGGTAATTTAAAATTTGTAATTTCACTTCGCGTGAATTTATGTACAGTGTATACACTCGGGTGAGTGACGCAATTCAGGCTGACGCCGCTAGTATTGGTAGCTCGAAGCGCGAGAGAGGAAGGGGGGCGATGTAGCGGCGAGAGCCTGATTTGCGCGCTCACCCGGGTCATGAAAGAGAGATAGTGCGCGCCGGGCGGCGAGATAGTGTGCGCCCGGGGTGCGTGGTGCGCGCCGGCGGCAAGATAGTGTGCGCCGGGGCGTGCGTGTGGCGCGCCGGCGGCGAAGATAGTGTGCGCCGGGGGTGCTTGGTGCGCGCCGGCGGCGAGATAGTGTGCGCCGGTGCGTGGTGCGCGCCGGCGGCGAGATAGTGTGCGCCGGGAGTGCGTAGTACGCCGCCGGCGTAACGGAACACCGGCGAGCGCGGCGGCTGGCGGCATCGCGCCGGGTGCGCGCGGGTTACGTGGGCGTTCCCGAGGGCCGACAGCCGGGGGGCGAAATTTTTTTTTTCCCAAACGGTATAACATAGGCGAAGAATTTGTGCCTTCTGATTGGCTGCTTCGATTTGCTTTGCCTTTGACAAGAGACAACCGCCCATTTGTAAATGTTTGTTTTGGATTTATGACCGCTAGATAAGTACGTTTTCTGATGTATTTTCCATGAAAAACATATCTTTCCTCATTAATATAACATATAATATCACTATAATTGCAATTCTTTCTGCAAATGTGTTATTTTCATCTCAATCTTAAGTTATGAGAGGCTCTGGGCTCTCGTAATATTACATACGTACGTATGTACACGCACTCGTATAGTGCTTCGTCGCAGGATCGAAGAAGGAGCGAAGGGCTACGACAGTACTACTAGAGCTACGACGATACTATAGTCTATAGTACTAGGGCTACAACAGTACTATAGAGCTATACGTACTCGTACTCGTTGACGCTAGTATAGTAGTATTACTATAGTACGGTAGTAGTCGTAGTAGTAGCCTAGTGTTTAACCCTGAGGTCAGCTGAAACGTAAACTAATCGGACCACGGCACGAACATAAACAGAAATTCGGCAGCTATAACTATAAGTATAAGCCTATAGACCCTCTCATAACTTAAGATTAAGATGAAAATAACACATTTGCACAAAGAATTGCAATTATAGTAATATTATATGTTATAATAATGAGTAAAATATGTGTCTTTCATGGAAAATACATCAGAAAACTTATACTTATCTAGCGGTCATAAACCAAAACAAACATTTACAAACGGCGCTTGTTCTCTTGTCTTGAAGGTTTTCTTCAGCCAAAGCAAATCAGTCAAGAAACGGCATGATATTTGGGTTAATTCACTCAAACCCATGTTGTTTTAAAGAAAACATTCTAAAAACTACTTTAACCTAACTTACAGAAAGTTCTGGAAAGTTTTTGGTAGATAATTGGGGATTTTGGTTAAAAGTCATGGAGGCTGACATCTTGCCAAATTCCAGCTAATCAGAAGGCGCCTAAATCCTTCCTATATTATACCGTCTGGAAAAAAAAAATTCGCGGCCGGCGATAGGCGGCACGGCCGGAGAAGGTAGCCGGCTCGGAAGGACGCGGTGCATTAGCCCCCATGGGATTTATTCCACGCTGCATCAGCTAGCAGCCCTGCAAAGTCACGCAATGACAAAGCTCTGGTTTTAGAACAAAGCGCGCAACAATGTATTACTTTGTCAGCGCGGTTAGTAGTAGTATTTGTTGATTGGGCAGTCATAGTAACGGAGGTAGACTCGGGAGAGAAAGAAAGACACAACACTACTGTTTTATCACACAATGGACGGGTCGATAGACTCCCGTTTATTTTACTCTGTAGATGGCGCCACTATACGGGCTGTACATTTATCATACAGGGTGAACGGAGCAAGAATAAGCTACAATAAGTTTACACTCTAACACCCCCACTTAAACTTAAAGTGGATTCAACTAAACATACATAATATATACATGGACCAGAAGACAAACTGTCCAAATGATATACACAATATACTGGTACATGTCTTAATGTATATCTAATGACCAAAAATAAAGCTTCTGAACTTATCCAAATTAAACCTTGTTACTGGCTTTGTCATCATGTCTGCAATCATCTCGGTAGTGGGGAAATACTTGATGACTGTCTTGCCACGATTCAGTTCAGTGCGAATGAAATGATAGCGTATGTCAATGTGCTTTGATCTTTGTCTGTGCACTGGATTCTTAGCTAGAGCAATCGTGCCCTGATTATCTTCATAGATCACAACAGATCCACGTTGACCTCCTCCACTTACATCATTTAACAACTGAGTAAGGTACAGGCTCTCCTGTATCGCTGCTGCCAGTCGCATGTACTCTGCTTCGCATGACGACAGGGCTACTGTGGGTTACTTCCCTGGATTTCCAAGAAATCAGGGCACCAGCTTTTAGAATAAACTGAAACAATAGCCAGTTGTGCTGCGCGCTATCTTCTACCGAAGATGCCCAGTCAGCATCACTGTAACCCTTAACTCTAGCGCCTTCTTTACACTTTCTGTAACACAGGACATAGTCGAGAGTACCTTCAAATACCTCAAGACGTGCTTGCACAGCAACCCATTGTTCTTTCAGTGGTTTAGACAAATACTGTGACAACTTGGTCACAGTCAACATATATCAGGTCTGGTACAAGTCATGGCATTATCAAACTACCTACAGCCTCACGATATCTTGTTTGGAGTCGACCGTTTCATCACCGTGACACTCGAGTTTTTGCTCTGAAGGGGTAGACCTAGGCTTACTGTCTGACATTTCAAAACCTTTCAAGTACCTTGAGACAGAATACTTCTTCTGGCTCATTGTTACAACACCATCACTTTGCTCGAAATCAATTCCTAAGAAATGTGACAGTTTACCAAGATTTTCATGTAAAAATTTTCACCTGAACAGTGTATCACTCAACAATATATCGCTACTGGCTCCTATAATCAGGTCATCGACCCAGACAACAATGGCAATCATTGCTTTACCTACTTGTTGGTATACATACAACTGGTCTGCATGACTCTGAACAAAACTGTTTTCTATCAAGTGGTCGTGCAGTAGACAATTCCAATTTCAACCCGATTGTTTCAACCCATACAAGACTTGTTCAGTTTGTACACCAGTTTCTCTTCAGAACTAGGTGGTACCTCAAAACCTCTGCCCTGTTCCACGTACAACTCACAATCTATTGGAGCATGTAGATAGGCAGTTTGACGTGCATCTGATGTGAATTAAGTCCTGCTGTGCTGCTAGCTGCATTAAGACACGCACGATGTAAGATTAGCCGTTGGGGAAAATGTTTCTCATAGTCTACACCCTCGACCTGACTATATCCCCTTTGCAACAGATCTTGCCTTGTAACGTTTTACAATCATTCGGACCATCCTTGATTACATACACCACCGACCCCCCACTAAACTGCGACCCTTCAGGTAAGGTGGTTAAAGTGAATGTTTTATTCTTTTTCAAGGAATTCATTTCATTCCTCATGGCTGCTCTCATGATTCAGCTTGGGGTGACTGCATAGCTTCTTTATAGTTCTGAGGGAATGTACTCACTTTATAACAACAATCTACAGTACAATTTACACTGTCATCAAAGTCATCCTCTACAAGATAGTCGATCAAAGATACTTTGGCCTATTGCCGCCCTCCTATCGGGGATATCTCCTTCCCTTTGGCATTACCATTCCTGCATTCAAGCCTATTCCTCTTCAACAACACCGGCTGTTCAACATCAATCATGACCCAATGTACTTGGCAATACAACTTATCATCTACTACATCATTTGGAGCAACAGGCTCAATTCTCAGTATAGGCCTGTGGTTTCACATGCGTCACATTAATGGGTATGCCTCGAGGGTTTCTCAATCCATTGACAGGGCTGGACTTAATTTAACAGGAATTTACTGTAAGAGCTGGCTACCTACATGTACATGTACTACAAGGAGTGTTGCCTGGTGCAACTAAACACACGCTGCTTCTTGACATCTTAGACTTCAGGAGAAGTAGGCAACGGTAAGCTGACTTCCTCTGTCTCTCCATACAAAACATCACTTCTGACATCTAGCATTAGTTTCTTCTGTCTGCACATACGCGATAGCAAGTGCTTGCCAAAGCATCGCATGTTGCCCTCACGTTTCGGGTTGTGCCAATGAAAAGGCCTTCATATGCCGTTTCTGTGTCCTGGGGTTGCTAGCACCGTTTGGTGTGTATGGCTGCACTCATGGACTGGCATTACGTCCACAGTCGATTTGGGTAGCTTCGATAAGCAATGGCACCGAGCCATTTCAAAAATCGAACGCCAGTGATCTCTACTGTGCCGTTCTGCATGGGCGTGAGTATGGCGGCGATTCTCAAATGCTTATTATGGACTTTCTATCAGAGTGACGTCAAACTCTTTGCGAAGTAATTACGCCCCATTGCTCACTTCTCAGACACGTTAATAGATCCATATCGTGCAATAATCGGCAAGATATCTTCCTAGTGGCAGCGAGTGGTCACTTTTCTGTCTCAGGAAGTAGATTGAGGATCATCCGTAGTATGTCATCTACAAAGCTCCAAAGCATACGGGAAACTTCCTTAGCGCAATTGGTCCACAGGACCTGCAGATCACAATCACTCAACTCCAGTGGCTACGGTAGCTCGTCTATCTGGGTCTCCCTTTGTTACGGTATTGTGGTTCATCTTGGCCCCTATGTACATATGCCACACTCAAATTTATGCGTTACCTGTGACTTTCATACCTTCACAACTTTCTCGAAGCTTCGAATATCAGGAGCATACAATGTCCTAAAACCTCATGTCAATCTTTCAGGACTACGAATGGCATTGTACGCGTGTCTGAAGTAAC
>NW_014577402.1:280205-284042 GCF_000485595.1 Priapulus caudatus
AAGTATTGCCCCACTACCGAGACGGTTGCAGACATGATGACAAAGCCAGTAACAAGGTTTAATTTGGATAAGTTCAGAAGCTTTATTTTTGGTCATTAGATATACATCAAGACATGTACCAGTATATTGTGTATATCATTTGGACAGTTTGTCTTCTGGTCCATGTATATATGTGTGTATGTTTAGTTGAATCCACTTTAAGTTTAAGTGGGGGTGTTAGAGTGTAAACTTATTGTAGCTTATTCTTGCTCCGTTCACCCTGTATGATAAATGTACAGCCCGTATAGTGGCGCCATCTACAGAGTGAAATAAACGGGAGTCTATCGATCCGTCCAGCGTGTGATAAAACAGTAGTGTTGTGTCTTTCGTTCTCTCCCGAGTCTACCTCCGTTAGTATGGCTGGGCATTTTTCGTCCTGGCAGTGGCGGCATCAGAATCGCCATCTTGAATTTCATTTTCTCTCTGAATGATCTCGTGTAGCTTTTGCAGCCTCATATAGCCTAGGAACTTCACCTCCCACAGCTCATACTTGTCCTCGTCTCCATCAAATAATGGTACTCTCGCCCTGGGCCCATAACCTGTTGATTGGGATTGGGTTTGTGACCAGAAAAGGCTTCATATGCCGTTTTCTGTGTCCTGGGGTTGTAGCACCTGTTTCGTGTGTATGCTGCACTCATGACTGCATACGTCCACATCGATTTGGGTAGCTTCGAATTAAGCAATTGGCACCGAGCCATTTCAAAAATCGAACGCCATGATCTCTCAACTGTGCCGTTCTGATGGGGTGAGTATGGGGCCGATTTCTCATGCTTTACATGACTTTCTATCAAGAGTGACTCAAACTCTTGCGAAGTAAATTCGCCCCCATTGTCACTTCTCAGACACTTAATAGATCCATATGGTGCAATATCGGCAAGATACTTCCTAGTGGCACGAGTCGTGTCACTTTTCTGTTTCAGGAAGTAGATGAGGATCAATCCGGAGTAGTCATCTACAAAGCTCAAAGCATACCGGAAACCTTCCTTGGCAATTGGGTCCACAGGACCTGCCAGATCACAATGCACCAACTCCAGTGGTACGGTAGCTCGTCTATCTGGGTCTCTGTTACGGTATTGTGTCATCTTGCCCTCTATACATATGCCACACTCAAATTTATGCTTACCAGCGACTTTCATACCTTTAACAACCTTCTCAAGCTTCAGAATATCAGGAGCATTACAATGTCCTAAAACCTCATGTCAATCTTTCAGACTACGAGTGACATTTACCGTGTCTGAAGTAACATCACGTCTCATTTCAGATGCTCTATTTAAATAGTACAATTTTCCAGACTTCAAAATGTCAAACTTGGTACCATCTCTATGTACTAGTTGAGCAGAGTCCGGTAGGAAGGTGATGGTTGCTCCCATTTCGGTAGCTGCTTGTACAGAGAAGATGTCCTGGGGATAGGTAGGTATGTAAAGTGTATTGTTCAGGAGAGCATCTACCTGTCGTCCCTTGTTATCCACGATCGTGATCTTGGCATCTCCACGGGCGAGGGCTACATTGTTGGATCTATCACCATTGGCGAGTTCCATGTAGTGTCGAGCTGGCACAAAATTCTTGTTGAATTTCACGAACTTCGATTTATCCGTAACGATATGTGCCGTTGCCCCACAATCGACAAGCATGCCGTTTACGTTTGGTGAAATCATTTCACCAACTTTGAACACAAAGTCGAACGTGTGGTTATCCCCTAGCGATTTTGCAAGTTCGGCACGTTTTGCAGAGTCGCTGCCTGCCCCATTAGCATTGTCCTTTTTCTGTTTTCGACAGAACTTAGTGTCATGAGTGTGATTTTTGCAGACATCACACCAGCGCTGCTTCTTGGACCTACAGTCCGCCACTTTATGTCCCATTTTCCCGCATGAGTAGCACTTCACGTTAGTGCCACCCGAGGGATATACACGGGCTTTCCATGCGGCCTTCATCACACTATCCTCAACCTTGGCGCCTTCATCTCTGTTTAGCTTCTCCGTATCTTCAAAATTACGGAGGGCCACCTTAAACTCAGTAAAGGTGAGTGCCTTGTCCTTCTGTGTGACAACGGTGGTGAAAGGTTTGAACTGTTGTTGAGGCAGACCCTTCAACACCATTGCCACCAGAAGACTGTCACTTATCATTTCACCTGACATTTTCAGGGAAGTAGATGAACTCTCTGCCCGCAACATGTAGTCCGTTACAGTCTCGGTATCTAACTTCTTCAAGCTCGTAAGCTCTGTGTAGAGAGTTATTATACGGGGCTTACTCTGTGAACGGTAGTGCTCCCTAAGGATCTTAAACGCCTTTCTGCCATCGTCTCTCGCATCCCTCATGATTAATGAGAGGCTCCTGTCATCGAGGCACTGCACCATCTCCGCAAATGCATCACATGCATGTTGCTCACTTTTTGGCAGCACTTGCTATGCGTATGTGCAGAACAAGAAGAAACTAGATACTAGATGTCAGAAGGGTGTTTTTGTAGGATATGACAAAGGAAGTCCAGCTTACCTTGTCTACTTCCCTGACAGTCAAGAAGTCAAGAAAGCGAGGTGTGTTAGGTTCACCAGCAACACTCATTGTAGTACATGTACATGTAGTAGGTCTACAGAAATTCCTGTGAATGTTAGTCCAGACCCTGTACCAATGGATGATGAAACCCTAGAGGACATACCCATTGATGTTGACCATGTGAAACCACAGGCTATACCTGAGAATGAGCCTGTTGTACCACATGATGTAGTTGATGATAATGTTGTATTGCAAGACATTGGTCATGTTGTTGTTGAACAGGGTGTTGTTGAACAGGATAGGCCTGATCAGGATGGTAATGCCCAAAGGGAGAGGAGATACCCCGATAGGAGGCGCAATAGGCCAAAGTATCTTGATGACTATCTTGTAGAGGATGATCTTGATGACAGTGTAAATTGTACTGTAGATTGTTGTTATAAAGTGAGTACATTTCCCCAGAACTATAAAGAAGCTATGCAGTCACCCCAAGCTGAATCATGGAGAGCAGCCATGAGGGATGAAATGAATTCCTTGAAAGAGAATGATACATTCACTTTAACCACCTTACCTGAAGGTCGCAGTTTAGTGGGGGGTCGGTGGGTGTATGTAATCAAGGATGGTCCGAATGATTGTAAAACGTACAAGGCAAGATATGTTGCGAAGGGTTATAGTCAGGTCGAGGGTGTAGACTATAGAGAAACATTTTCCCCAACGGCTAATCTTACATCGGTGCGTGTCTTAATGCAGCTAGCAGCACAGCATGACTTAATTCTACATCAGATGGACGTCAAAACTGCCTATCTACATGCTCCAATAGATTGTGAGTTGTACGTGGAACAGGCAGAGGGTTTTGAGGTACCACCTAGTTCTGAAGGGAAACTGGTGTACAAACTGAACAAGTCCTTGTATGGGTTGAAACAATCGGGTAGAAATTGGAATTGTCTACTGCACGACCACTTGATAGAAAACAGTTTTGTTCAGAGTCATGCAGACCATTGTATGTATACCAAACAAGTAGGTAAAGAAATGATTGCCATTGTTGTCTGGGTCGATGACCTGATTATAGGAGCCAGTAGCGATATATTGTTGAGTGATGTTAAACACATGTTCAGTGAAAAATTTCACATGAAAGATCTTGGTAAACTGTCACATTTCTTAGGAATTGATTTCGAGCAAAGTGATGGTGTTGTAACAATGAGCCAGAAGAAGTATTTGCTCAAGGTACTTGAAAAGTTTGAAATGTCGAACAGTAAGCCTAGGTCTACCCCTTCAGAGCAAAGACTCGAGTGTCACAGTGATGAAACGGTC
>NW_014577402.1:284052-288788 GCF_000485595.1 Priapulus caudatus
TGTGCCAGTGCGCGTGCGCGTGTGTACTTTGGCGCGAAGCTCTGTCATTGGCCTAGAGATGTGCGTCTTCAATCCGCGATGTGCCAGTGCGCGTGCGCGTGTGTACTTTGGCGCGAAGCTCTGTCATTGGCCTAGAGATGTGCGTCTTCAATCCGCGATGTGCCAGTGCGCGTGCGCGTGTGTACTTTGGCGCGAAGCTCTGTCATTGGCCTAGAGATGTGCGTCTTCAATCCGCGATGTGCCAGTGCGCGTGCGCGTGTGTACTTTGGCGCGAAGCTCTGTCATTGGCCTAGAGATGTGCGTCTTCAATCCGCGATGCGCGAAGCCAGTAACTAACGCGCAACATGTACTTTCAGCGCGAAGGATTCTCATTGGTTAATGAGAAGTGTATTTGAATCCGCGGGGGGCTATATAAGGAGTACTTTACGAGCACAAGAGTTAGTTAAATTAGAGTTAAATTGAGACTACTAACCAGGGGACTAAGGTTAGACAACAGTTAGGGTAGCCAGCTAGGGACACACAAAGAGAGAGTAGTTAGATAGGATGAAGAGGTTAAAATTAGAGTAAAAGTTAGATAGTAAGAATAGGGTTCAATTGAGATATAGAAGAGTAGGATATAGTTAGGAGTAAACGTAAACATTTTACCGGGGGGAAAGGAGTGGGAATTAGATTGGATGTCAACCAAGGGCGTGTAACTTCTACTGTTTGTCACCTCCGCGAATGCGGACATGTTTTTGTATGGAATAAACGGCTCTCTTTAAGCCATTAAAACGTATTCCCGGCTTGTGTAGTATCTCTGTCGAGCTACATCCACGCACACTCACGCACTCCGCAGACCTTCCGAAGAGCCGGCGATAAACCGCCGGTAGGTAAAGAACACAACGCAACAAGGTACTATACGATCACGAAAACGGTGAGAAGAAGAGGCGACGAAGAAACGCCACATTGGTGCTGCGTGACCACACACGCGACACACACCAAAAAGAGAAACGCCACATTGGTACGTGTGAACAGAGGATCACACAAAAACGCCACGCATGTTCAACGTTAAAATTTCAACGTTGTTTTAACGGTGATTTGTCGACACTGTTTCAACAGTTGAATATTCAACGTTGATTCAACGTACAACATTCAACGCACATTCAACGTTGAAATTTCAACGTTGTTTCAACGTTGACTTAGCAACTCTTTTTCAACTTTTGACTAAATGTTGTTATCACAACGTTGATTCAACGTACAACATTCAACGCATATTCAACGTTGAAATTTCAACGTTGTTTCAACGTTGACTTAGCAACTCTTTTTCAACTTTTGACTAAATGTTGTTATCACAACGTTGATTTAACGTACAACATTCAACGCATATTCAACGTTGTTTCAACGGTGATTTGCCGACACTGTTTCAACCGTTGAATATTCAACGTTGATTCAACGTATAACATTCAACGCATATTCAACGTTGTAATTTCAACGTTGTTTCAACGTTGACTTAGCAACTCTTTTTCAACTTTTGACCAAATGTTGTTATCACAACGTTGATTCAACGTACAACATTCAACGCATATTCAACGTTGAAATTTCAACGTTGTTTCAACGGTGATTTGTCGACACTGTTTCAACCGTTGAATATTCAACGTTGTTTCAACGGTGATTTGTCGACACTGTTTCAACCATTGAATATTGAACGTTGACTCAACGTACAATATTCAACGCATATTCAACGTTGTAATTTAAACGTTGTATCAATGTTGACTTAGCAACTCTTTTTGAACTTTTGACTAAATGTTGTTATCACAACTGTGGCGAAGTCGATCCAGTCCGTGTGTTGCCCGTCATCTCCTTGTAGCATCGTCAACGTTACAGTTACACGTTAATTGTGATCATGCAGGAATTGATGTTATAGAGGGCGCGAGCAAGCGAACGTGTGCGCGCATGACATTGTAATGTGAGGCGAGCGTGCTCGCTCTCTTGACGGCCAACAGTAGAAGCGGCCGGACGTGTTATCCGCCCGGTCTCTCTTGACGGCCAACAGTAGAAGCGGGCGGACGTGTTATCCGCCCGGTCTCTCTTGACGGCCAACAGTAGAAGCGGGCGGACGTGTTATCCGCCCGGTCTCTCTTGACGGCCAACAGTAGAAGCGGGGGAACTGGTACGTGTTATCGCCCGGCTCTCTTGACGGCCAAACAGTAGAAGGCGAGCGGAGTCGTTATCCGCCCCGGCTCTCTTGACGGCCAACAGTAGAAGCGGGCGGACGTGTTATCCGCCCCGGCTCTCTTGACGGCCAACAGTAGAAGCGGGCGGACGTGTTATCCGCCCGGCTCTCTTGACGGCCAATATGTAGAAGGGGCGGATCGTGTATCCGCCCGGTCTCTCTTGCGGCCAACAGTAGAACGGGCGGACTGTTTATCCGCCCCGGCTCTTCTTGACGGCCACACAGATAGAAGGCGGCGGGACGTTGTTATCCGCCCCGTTCTCTTGACGGCCAACAGGTAGAAAGCGGGCGGACGTTATCTCCCCCAGGGCTCTCTTGACGGCCAACAGTTAGAAGCGGGCGGATCGTGTCTATCCGCCGGCTCTCTTGACGGCCGAACAGTAGAAGCGGCGGACGTGTTATCCGCCCGGTCTCTCTTGACGGCCAAAGTAGAGGCCGCGGCGACGTCTGTTATCCGCCCCGGCTTCTCTTGACGGCCAACAGTTAGAGGGGGAGATGTTATCCGCCCGGCTCTTCTTGACGGCCAACGCAGTAGGAAGCGGGCGGACGTGTTATCCGCCCGGCCTCTCTTGACGGCCAACAGTTACGAAGCGGGCCGGACGTTTATCGCCCCGGCTCTCTTGACGGCCAACAGTAGAAGCGGGCGGCACGTGTTATCCGCCCGGCTCTCCTTGACGGCCAAACAGTGGTAGAAGCGGGCGACGTGTTATCCGCCCCGGCCTCTCTTGACGGGCCAACAGTTAGTAAAGCGGGCGACGTGTGATCCGCCGGCCTCTCTTGACGGCCAACAGTAGAAGCGGTCGGACGGTTATCCACCCCTGCTTCTCTTGACCGGCCAACAGTAGAGCGGGCGGACGTGTTATCCGCCCGCGGCTCGGCTTGACGGCCAACAGTAGAAGCGGGCGGAGGCCGTGTTATCCGCCCCGGCTTACTCTTGTACGCGCCACAGTAGAACGGGCTGGACGTGTTATCCGCCGGGTCTCTCTTGACGGCAACAGTAGAAGCGGGAGCGTTGTTATCCGCCCCGGGCTCTCTGACGGCAAACAGTAGAAGCGGGCGCGACGTGGTTATGCGCCCGGTCTCTCTTGACGGCAACAGTTAGAAGCGGGCGTATGTGGTATATCCGCCGGTCTCTCTTGAACGGCCAACAGTGAGCGGGCGTGCACGATGGTTCATCCGCCCCGGCTCTTTTGACGGCCACAGTAGAAGCGGGCGACGTGATTGATGCCGCCGGGTTCTCTTGACGGCCAACAGTAGAGCGGCGGAGTGTTATGCCGGCCCCGGCTCTCTTGACGGCCAACAGTAGAAGCCGGCGCGCGACGTTTATCCGCCCCGGCTCTCTTGACGGCCAACAGTTAGAGCGGGCGGACGTGTTATCGCCCCCGGCTCTGCTTGACTGGCCAAAGAGAAGCGGGCGGGGACGTGTTATCCGCCCGGTCTTCTCTTGACGGCCACAGGGTGTAGAGCGGGCGAACGTGTTATCCGCCACGCGTCTCTGCTTTGTGGTGCTATTATAGGCCCGGATGGCTAGGACGATGATAATTATTGTGGTGTAAACAAGGAGAGCAATCGTCGCCCCCGCCAGTGAGAAGCGGACCACAAGCTGTGAAATCTCCAAACGCGCTGGAAATGCGAATGTAAGTGTGAGAGCTAGCGACGTGTTGTGCGCCAGCCAGCCAGTTTAGTCCTGGTAGAGCGAGAGTTGGAATCGCTGCCTGGAACTAGCGACCACTCTCCTGGTGTAAGTAAGCAGTTTGTTAATAAAAGGCGTTTTCTGCTACGTCTCTTTCTTGCTGTTAGTTTCGTCCGCCGCGTCCTGGGTTAGAACCTGAGTGGGAGACGGTTAACTTCCCGAGGAAACTGCTCGGCCACGCCCGGAACCTTAGCATACGTCAGGGATAGAGGGCACGAGAAAGGTGGAAAGAAGGAAAAACGTTTACACTGTTACATTAATTGGTTATCAGCTAAATCTGTGTTCATAATTAAGAGAGCGCACCTAGCCTGTAGAGTTGCCTAAATTCCTACTTCATCGCTCACGGCCGCCAGCCCTTTTCCTTCCCATTGTCTTTCGCTAAGCCTTCTACTTTTTCGAGCCCCAGCTATCTTCCCTGCTGCTTTCCCAGTCTCCGACTTACTCCCTCTTCTGCAGCAAGGTATAGTGTATACCAGTTGTATTCAGTCCGTACTGCACGCCTGACAAACCGGTTGCTCGCGCTGCGCAGATATCTCTGGCGGATAATATTATGTACTTGGACAAATGTATCGCAGTTTAACAGATAGAGAGGTATTCTAGCATAGATTTCTATGATCAAATCTCGATCAGTAATCTCACTTAGAATCAGAGGCAGATGATTACTGCATATATGGATTCCCTGCACTATCCCAGCCAGTACATAATCTGGGCTACGTTAGTGAGCGTGTTAGCGCATGCGCAATATCTCACTAGAAGAGTTATATTTTGTAATGATTATGAATTTTAATTGGTGTAGGGAGTATCTCAGCATAGATGTCTGTAATTAATCGG
>NW_014577403.1:0-4479 GCF_000485595.1 Priapulus caudatus
AGGTGGAGAGGATGGTCAAGGTGTTGGTGGAGGCGTGGGAGGCGGAGAGGATGGTCAAGTTGTTGGTGGAGGCGAGGGAGGTGGAGAGGATGGTCAAGGTGTTGGTGGAGGCGGTGCAGTGGGAGGTGGACACGAGGGTGAAGATGTGTGAGGAGGAAGGGAGGGTGGAAGGAAGGGGTGCAGGGGGAGGGCAAGCAGAAAGAAGGGGTGCAGGGGGAGGCAGCGGCGAAGGATGTGAGAAATGTAGTTTGTAGTGTTGTTTGTGATAGAAAACATATAATAGTATTTGGTTTGAATTTTTGTTTATGGAGATTTTATTTCCAGATCACATTCACAAAGCATAGAGTGAGCATATATAGTCAAGATACATTATACACTACAATATTCAATATTGGTGGTCGTGCACAATTCGCACTAAATAGAATGTAGTAACATCAATGTGTACGTAATACAGGCTGTAATATAAGTATAAGGACTTTCGTTTCGGGTTGTAGCGTTTTTCTTTTTGGAACAGTGTTATTGTCTCCAGATGACATTCACAAAGCATATACAGTACATGTAGTGAAAATGTGATTTAGAGTATTTGCAGTCGTACTAAATTGAACAGTACATGCAATGTACGAACATCGATGTAGTCATGATGCAGACGAAAAATATGACAAAAAGGTTATATGACTACTATAGCTGTTATGACGATAAAAAAGATAAGTTTACAAACAACCCAAATATGAGTAGAGCGGTATATTCACACAATTTATTGTAGTGAATTGAGGAAGGCTGAGCATTTACCTAGGAAGAGTTGTGGCTTTAGGTTGGTGAGGGCAATATGCTTTTCAATGTTCATTATATCTTTGCTATATGCCTTTAACATTGCAAAAGTTGGTAATTAATTGTTTGTTCTACATTTATATATGAGAGATTTTGTAGTTATTATTTGATTAATGATAGTATCGGAGTATTGAATTCCTAGGATAATATCATTTTGCTCTAAAATTGTGATCATCAGCGGTAAACGTACGCGTCAGTTTGCTGTACGTCGTTATAGTTCCATCAACTTCACTGACATGTAACGTATTAGCTCCGTATATAGGTGTATCACCAAGCTTCCATGTTACTGTTCCTCCCGGAAAGCTTTTACCGGTAGTGCAGCTAACCTCAAGAGATCCTGCAAGTATCGTCATATTACCGTCTATATTATTACCGTCTATCGTCATTGTGACATTCCTTGCTGGCACTAACACGGTCACATTCAACATGTTAGTCGACATGTATTCTCCAAACACACTAGTTGCTTTGCACGCGTACAATCCTCTGTGTTTAAGCTCGACTAACTCGAGCACCAGCTCGTCGCCTGCAGCTTGTATCTCCTGGTTGTCGTGCAACCACGTGTAAGATGGTTCTGGATAGCCGTCAGCATTGCAGCGTAGAGTCAGCTTCTCTGCCTCGATAATAATGACGTCATCATCACTGGAGTTGTTGCTGCTGATAATGGTCACGGTGTCTGCCATGTACAAAATCTTGGTTAACACTTCTTCGGGTAAACGTTGGTGAATGAAGATATGACAACGAAGTTCTTTGTCAATGTATTCCGTTGAAAACCTGTGACTCAGGATACTTTTTGCTGTAAATGTATTGTTTCTTGAACCCGCTTCCTCTGTTTGACTGGAGTTGGCCGTAATATCATCACCATTCAGCCACCAGGTGACGCTAGCTGCTGGGTTACTGCTGTTCGATACACAAAAGAACTGTAGCGTTCCATCCGATGATAAAGAGCTGTCTGTAATAGACATGGTAACCGACTCTGGTGGCACAAGCACAGTTAGATGACCCGTGTCAGATAAAGGCCCGCTACCCGGCGCGACATCGGCTTGCATCCATTCACAATAGAACTCTGCGTCATCTTTCTCAACTGTCAAGTTAGATATTAGCAAGCTAAAGTTTCCTGTGTCGTACTTGTTGTCGTCAATGTCAAAATATCTTTCTTCATTAGTAGGATTTACGTAGGAACCGTCACGATACCAATAAACGACAATGGGTAAATCTTCTCCGGAATTGAAATCAAGGTCAATCGCGCAGTGTACCGTAACACTGGTACCTTCAACTGCCTCCGTGTCATATGGTTGCTGCAGGAACTGTGTCCTCACCTCCAATAAAGCTGCGCACAATACACACACCGCAATCCGCTTCACTGATGTCATTGTTAATCCTGTCCGCGTGAAATAACTGACGCGCCCACGCGTTTATCCGTTCAGGAGCTGATGTATCCGAGCTTATATGCTAAAATCCATATCAACTAACCGAAAATCGGTTGACTAACTAATTTCGGTTCGATGGTTGGCAACGAGTGATTCGTATGTAACAATAGTCTGTATGCGGAGAACATTGAGATTTCATTATACATATAAATGTACATGCTTGCTTCGTACTAACAAGGTGATTCGGGTAGGTACCTGTTCGCCTCCTACTCCCTGCATGCTTTTGTAACTGTCGACACACTGTAACGGTAACAGAGCTGTGAGGCGCGGATGTGTGAACGGGGATTTAGCACCGGACCGAAACGAACGCGAACATGATCTGGGCTCACCTGAATGGACGCAGGGATTTGGCTCTTTAAGACATTCAGGTCCAGTAGTAAATGCTGCTTGCGCGCCTCACAGCTCTGTTACCGTTTCACTGTGGCAACCGTCATAAAAGCATGCAGGAAGACATAAAAACCATGCAGCAATAGAAGACGAACTGGTAGCATGGCTATCGAATAACCTTAGTTGTGCCAACGGATGAAATGGGCAGAACGCATACAATACAGATAAAAAGAGTGTATTGTATGTGAACACAGTCGTGAGGAACAATTAAATGACTCGTGCAAAAAGAAAAGGGTTGTAATCGGTGAGTGGGCGATGGTGAGAATGTCTTGTCAAGGAAAAAGTCGTAAAGTGTACATACAGATTTATTGATGTATGCAGGAAAGGTCAGGTATAGTAACAGTTCAATACATTGTATTGTAAGTGCGTGTTCTGCCGTAGGCATCGGAGACTTGCGAATGAAGGCAAGAACATTGGTAATATGAACACTTACTAAAAAGGAGACAACGATTGCCAAGAACATTAATAATTGAACAATTGCAGAGAAGATGACGTTGTAGAAAATAACTGGTAGAATTTGTGATAGACGGGTGTATATTGTTTAATGTGTTTATGTGTTAATATGTTTCATTGTTATAATGTGTTGTAATTGATAATTGTAGCTACATATTATGCGAATAAAGGGAAGATAAAATGAGACACGTCTAATAAACAAACAGCCTGTTTCAACAATATTAAAGAGATAGTAGACTCTAGGATTTGACTGCATACAACTGTACTTACTGTATAAGACATCGTCTATACCCACACGTATTTGTTACCAGATACCTAATTTAATTGTTCAAATTCATTACACATGAACGCTACGAAATTTGCAAACTCCACGACAGATGGCGCTCTCGCTCTCGCTCAATTCTACTCAGGTATATCCTGAGTGTGGGAAGGGGGCGCTGCATGCAGTTTGGGGCTAATCTACCAATAGAAATGTAACTAGTAGAATCTATCTAGATAGTAGGATGTCTATGAATCTACCACTCTGGCCTAACTTATCACATCGTCCGCTTTCAGTGGCGCCACCGTCGTTGTAATGAAACTCTAGTGGTTAGTTTTAAAACATTTTGTAATAATATTTCTAATGGTGATTGAACCATGAAGCTTTTTATGTAGCGTAATTTTAACCTAAACTAACTGAAAATAACCCTAAAACCTAGAGTAAACGATCCGTTTAAGTACTTAGTGACTAGTTGTAATGAAGCAGAAGTGGTAACAAAACAGAATGATTGTACTTGTAGGTGAAAGCTGAAAAACTGGTGAAATCTATGTCATATTCAGGATTTAGGCAGTAGCGTGAAAACACATCATCATATGGCATATGCATGAAGTAGGTCACTGTGACGTATATTGTTACCTATAATGTATAATTAGACATTAAGATGTTTGAAGATATCAAAATAACATGTGAATAATGCCTGTTTTGTAGATTGGTGCTCGAGACTTATTAAAGGTAGCAGATATCAGACAGAGCTGCGCCGACATGCTGCAGCACTACAGAGAAAGAAGTGTGGCCTGGACCATCTGTGGATGGTATAAGACAGGCGTCATGGCGGGGGCAGAGCTGCCCCGAGAGCCTAAGCTGCACATCAGCTTCATCTGCCCGGAGGTCATTTTGCATGAGGCACCTATCTACAGGTGCCCTCCAGCAGCTGCAGTAGTGGAGCAGCAGCTACACCTTGCTTTTCCACGGGTGGGTGGCGGGCAAGAAGGCGGTGGTGGCGGCGAGGGAGGTGGAGAGGATGGTCAAGGTGTTGGTGGAGGCGTGGGAGGCGGAGAGGATGGTCAAGTTGTTGGTGGAGGCGAGGGAGGTGGAGAGGATGGTCAAGGTGTTGGTGGAGGCGTG
>NW_014577403.1:7327-8779 GCF_000485595.1 Priapulus caudatus
GTAAGAACACACGTGGGCACGTGGGGACGTTTGAAACATAGTCTACGGATCGAAGCAACACTGCAGCGATTCACTGCAAGCCTCACAAGGCCACGGCAGTGGATGTATATAAGGACCGCCCGGCGTTGACTCGGGACGCTTCATTCGACCACACGACCAGGAGAACCGTTCGCGTAAGGATCAATTCATGTGCACAATGCTGTCGCGATTGATTGTGACGGGTCGGGTTGGAGAGGCAGAGGACATTGTGAACGCGGGAGATGTGACAACAGTGAGTGTAGGGGATGTAGATGCGGACTTTGTTGCTGACAATACTCGCGTCGTTGCACAGATTCTGAAAATTAAGAAAGGTGTAGCGGGAAAAAAGAAGGTGGTCACTAAAGAGTATGCAGGGAAAGTTTTGAAACTGGAGCACCCATACGACAGGCTTGTTTTGTGCAGGTACAGTAAAAGTGGCGTTTACCATTTTTGTTACTTATGTGTTACTGGAAAATAGTCCGGTCCGATACCAGGTAATTAAGTCACTAACTGCTGCACCTTGTAGACAAGGAACATTCATACAAAATAGAAGAAATAGGCTAGTTGATAAAGTCAAAATGTATGTATGTGAAATAATATGAAAGAGGCAGTGACACCATGAAGGACAGACAGTTACACCTCAAACAGCACCATAGCTTCATAAGTACGCGAGAGCAGTGAAAAGTCAATTATGGCAATTGGCAATTTAACTGCAACATTTGCATACAAATTGCAGATCTTGTGTGAAAGGGAATATTGATTGTTCTTTTCTGACCTTACAGGGATATAACAAGTGGAACGCTGTTCTACATATGGTGCAGGACAGAAGCGAAGGCAATGAACTTGTTTTTGATGAGAGACTGTGGCTGGACAGGGCAAACAATTTGTTTTTTTGAACCCGAATATGAGTTCGAGATGGGTGGTGTAGCAGCACTCAGCAGCGAGCAGCCATTGCTGGCCCTTTCGAATCTAGATCTTGGCACAGTACAGGCGCCGTACCAGCAGGAGTGGGCAGTGAGCACACAAATGAAGCCTGTATTTGTACGTCATGCGGACCTGCAGATACAGAGATTAAACGTTGTTGAAGCTTGTGGTGCAGCAATGTGCGATGGGCAGCATGAGCCAACAGAAAGATGTTGCGCCTTGACAGCTGGAAAAGCACCGAAGCAGATCGTTCGGTGCATAATTTCATCGAGGGCTGCAGGCGTTGTGAAGGGCAAATTTCAGTCGACCAAGTGGACGAGATTTATTATGCATGAAGATTGCATGAAGGTATGTATTGTCTTGTTATTTCAATTGAAGATAGACTGCGTGCACAAGCAGTTTTTACATATGTATGTCGATGAGGTATAATAGAGTTTGAAGTCTTAGCGAAATATGTAAGAACAATAGTCTGTATGCGGAGAACATTGAGATTTCATTATACATATAAAT
>NW_014577403.1:9601-24550 GCF_000485595.1 Priapulus caudatus
GCGTGTTAAGTTCATACAGTTGTGACTGGCACTTTAATAGTAAATGAGTAATGTAAATGGTAACGTACTGGAGTCCGTCAAAATTCTCCACAATTTGTTCTGATCATTTCGTCACAGGTAACTACTATTTTATAACTGGTCGTGTGTCTGTGCGTGCGTGCCGTGCGCGCGTGCTGTTTGTTGTGAGTGTGCACTGTCAGTGTGCGATCGTGCGTGTGCACCGTGTGTCGTGTGTGCGTGCGGCTCGGCGTCCGCGCGCCGTGCGTGTGTGTGCGTGGTGATGTGTGTGTGCGTCGGCGTGTGCGTGTGCGTGGTGCGTCGTGCGTAGTGGTGTTGCAGTGTGCGTGTGCGTGTGGCGGTGTTCGTGTGCGTGTGCGTGTGAATTGCGTCGTGTATTCGCCGTCAGTGCGTGGTGCGTGCATGTCAGTGTGTCACTATTGTTGCGAGTGTTGACGCGGCGCTGCGTCGTGTGCGTGTGCGTGGCCCTTGCAGTTCCTCGCGTAGTCCGCGGCGCGGTCTTCTCCTTCCTTCTCTCGCCTCTGGCTGCTCCCTATACCTCCCCCTCGCCGCATCCGTGCGTTGTTGCGGTGGTGGTGCGTGTGTCACGCTGTGTGGTGTGCGTCGCCTCCATCTGGCGCCGCGTCGCGGTTTGTGCGTGTGCGTACGTTGAGTGGTTGTCACTGTGTCTACGTGTGCGTGAGCTGTGCGTTGTGCATTTGTGTGACGTGCGTGATGCGTGTGCGTGTGCAATGTGAGCCTGCTGTGAGTGTGCGTGCATGTGCGTCGGCGTGGTGGTTGTGTGTACATGTGACGCTGTGCGTGTGCGTGTGCATTTGCGTCCGAGCTGTGTTCACTGCGTGGTGCGTGTGAGCCTGTGGCGTCGTGCGTCGTTGGCGTGCGTGCTTGCTTGAGATTGTTCGCGCGTCAGCCGCGTTGCGTGTGTTTGTGTGTCCTTGTGTGTGCGCGTGTGCTGCGTGGCGTTTATGCGTGCGTGTGGCTGGTTGTGTGTCGTGTGCGTGTTGTCCACTCTGTTGTGTGCGATGTGCGTGTGCGTGTGCGTGGCGTCTGTGTGTCGTGCGTGCGTGACCTGGTGTGCGAGCGTACCGTTGTTTGTGTGTTCCTGTGGGTGTGCGTGTATGTGCGTACGAAACCCACACTGTGCGTGTGCCGTGTGCGTGTGCCGGTGTGCGTGCGGTGTGCGTGTGCGTTGCGTGTGGCGTGCCATGTCAGTGTGTCACTAGTGTGTTGCGAGTGCTGTGCGTGTGCGTAGTGCGTGTGCGTGTCTGCGTGTTCACGTGCTCTGTGCGTCGTGCTGTGTGTCTACGTGATCAGTGTGACGTAGTGAGTGTGTCACTGGTGTCTACGTTGTGCGTGTGCGTAGTGTGCATGTAGTTGCGGGCGTTCGTGCGTGTGCATGTGGGGTGGTGTTGCGTTGTGCGTGCCATGTGCGTGTGCGTTGTGTGTTTGTGTGTAAGTGTTGCGTGTGCGTGATGCGTGTTGCATTTGCGTCCGAGTGGTGTCACTGCGTGTGCGTGTGCCTGTGCGTGGTGTCGTTGTGCGTGCGTGCTTGCTTGCGTGCGCCTCAGCGCGGGCGTTTACGTTTGTGTGTCCTTGTTGTGTGCGCGTGTGTGCGTGTGCTGTATGCGTTTGCGTCGTCGTGCGTTCGGATGTGGCGTGTGAGTGGTGTCACTGTGCTGTCGCGAGCTGCGTGGTGACGTGATGCGTGCCGTGTCTGATGCTGTCGTGGTGCGTGCGGTGGGTGTGCGAGCGTTACGTTGTTTGTGTGTCTTTGCGGCCATCTCGGAAATCGGGTGCAAGTACCTAGTGCGTGTATGTTGCGTGTGCGTGCGTGCGTGTGCGTAGTGCGTGTGCGTGTGCGGTGTGCCGCTGTCCGCGCGCGCGTGTGTGTGTGTGTGTGTGTTGGTGTGTGCGTGCGTGTTTGTGTGTCCTTGTGTGTGCGTGTGTGCGTGTGCGTGTGCGTGTGCGTGTGCGTGTGCGTGCATGAGCTGAGCATTTACCAAGGAAGAGTTGTGGCTTTAGGTTGGTGAGGGCAATATGCTTTTCAATGTTCATTATATCTTTGCTATATGCTATATGCCTTTAACATTGCAAAAGTTGGTAATTAATTGTTTGTTCTACATTTATATATGAGAGATTTTGTAGTTATTATTTGATTAATGATAGTATCGGAGTATTGAATTCCTAGGATAATATCATTTTGCTCTAAAATATTTAACAGTCGGTAGCCACATGTTACAAACCAATTACATACATCTCTCCATAGAATTTGGACGATGGGTTTCTTCATTACAAAAAGTAGAACCCCCCTATTATTTGTAAACATTTATTTGTGGTAAGAATTGAACGTAGTGTTTTGTATTGAAAGTACGTGAGATTTGTATCGCTAGTTGCGTTTATGAATATTTTGTATGCATTTTTGCAATAATTTCCGTAACTTTCCGGAGGGATAAGGAGTTTGGTATTCCACTTTTGCTGTGATTTTATTCCTGTAGTATGCTTGGTTCTAATTGTTTTCTAATATTTTCTGCATTCTTTTTGACTCTTAACTAGCATTGTTACTGCTAGAGTTGCACGCGGGGCCGTGTTAAGTTGGTGTTCTTTGATTAAAATTATGCATTCTCTAGGTATTTGTCTTAATAGTTTTTCATAATCTAAGTATGTTCCTTTCAGATTCTATTTTTGCTCCAACTCATTGCATGACAGTCAATTGCCACGTATGTCATATATATCTCCTAGGTAACGGGACGACGGCACGCTATGCCAACATGAATAGCAGTAATAAAGCAGAAATCGTGGTATTCAGGGATTTGGAACCGCAGGGAATGTACTGCTTTTAATAACACTCCGACATTGCATGCAACAATCCATGAGCACTACAAAAACCAAGATAGAACACAAACGTAGAGCTATCACTGAATGCGATGCGCCCCTGTGCAATCAAAACAAAATCAAATTCAAAAAATCAAATTCAAAATCAAATGCAGCGGACAACACGGAACTAACATGGTATAAACAATAAAGCCGCATACGGCGCGGTGACATCCAATACATGCTTATTATATTACACGTTGAAAACAGCAGTTCCCAACCCGATGTCATTGTATGAGTGTCGAAATATATCTCTTGAAAGTGACAATCAAATTCAGCGCGCCACACATCAGATTTCATTCTATGAGTCAGTGAATATATCTCTTAAAACTGACATTGTTGCAATCTCTGAACGGAACGAACTGAACTGGAACCGAAGTACAGTCATGACATGGCCAGATATACCCGTACATGAGAAAACAGAACATTGCTGCACACTATAACATGCACCTACAAATCCTACCGAAGTACAGTCATGACATGCCCAGATATACCCGTACATGAGAAAACAGAACATTGCTGCACACTATAACATGCACCTACAAATCCGTGCATGGCACCGACACTACATCATCGAAAATGCAGCAGACCCCACGGTACTAACATGGTCAACAATAAAGCCGCATACGGTGCAGTGACATACAATACATGCTTATTATATTACACATTGAAAACAGCAGTTTCCAACCCGATGTCATTGTATGAGTGTCGAAATATATATCTTGAAAGTGACAATGAAATTCAGCGCGCCACACGGAACTGACATGGTAAACAATAAAGCCGCATACGGCGCGGTGACATCCAATACATCCTTATTATATTATACAGGTGAAACAACAGTTTCCAATGAGATTTCATTGTATCAGTCAGTTAATATATCTCTTGAAACTGACATTGTTGCAATCTCTGAACCGAACCAAATCAACTGGAACCGAAGTACAGTCATGAAATGCCCAGATATACCCGTACATGAGAAAACCGAACAATGAAACATGTGCAATCAAAACAAAATCAAATTCAAAAAATCAAATTCAAAATCAAATTCAGCACGCCACACGGAACTAACATGGTAAACAATAAAGCCGCATACGGTGCAGTGACATCCAATACATGCTTATTATATTACACGTTGAAAACAACAGTTTGCAATCCGATGTCATTGTATGAGTGTTGAAATATATCTCTTCAAACTGACAATGAAATGCAGCGGACCACACGGAACTAACATGGTAAACAATAAAGCCGCATACGGCGCGGTGACATGCAATACATGCTTATTATATTCTACGGCTCAAACAACAGTTTCCAATCAGATTTCATTCTATGAGTCAGTGAATATATCTCTTGAAACTGACATTGTTGCAATCTCTGAACCGAACCAACTCAACTGGAACCGAAGTACAGTCATGACATGCCCAGATATACCCGTACATGAGAAAACAGAACATTGCTGCACACTATAACATGCACCTACAAATCCGTGCATGCCACCGACACTACATCATTGAAAATGCTGCAGACCACACGGTACTAACATGGTCAACAATAAAGCCGCATACGGTGCAGTAACATCCAATACATGCTTATTATATTACACGTTGAAAACAGCAGTTTCCAACCCGATGTCATTGTATGAGTGTCGAAATATATATCTTGAAAGTGACAATCAAATTCAGCGCACCACACTCAACTAATATGATCAACAATAAAGCCGCATACGGCGCGGTGACATGCAATACACGCTTATTATATTATACAGGTGAAACAACAGTTTGCAATCAGATTTTATTATATCAGTCAGTCAATATATCTCTTGAAACTGACATTGTTTCAATATCTGAACCGAACTAACTCAACTCGAACCAAAGTACACTCATGACATGGCCAGATATACCCGTACATGACAAAACACAACATTGAAAGCAGAACCCCGACGCAGGATGCAAGATAGAAAGTTATGTGTTTACTATGCATGAAATACGGAGACGTGTGACCTATCACAGCAACTGCTTTCATGCCATGTCTGGATCAATGTCAATCGCAACATCTGGAACCTCGTCCATGGCGACATCAGCAATGACCTTCACCGTAGCAAACTCCTGCCATAATAGATCTGCGTTTTGGTGTCTGGCAATTGCAAAGACTTCTTGGCCATTGGCTATGATGCTGCGCACATCATTAGCATGAAATTAAGCGTTTCGATAATGCCAGTCATTTTCAAATGCCTTTCGCGCAGCAATGTTGGCCGCATCCTGACCAGTGCCGGGAAAGCCAGTCACTAGCACCATCAGTGCCCATGGTCGGAGATATGGGTCATTAGTCATGCGAGACCCATGCCCGTTATTATGCTCCTGTAATCGTCGGCGAATACAACCAGTCTCACCGACATAGGCATAAGAGCATTCTTTTGTGCTCACAATAACATAGACAAAGCCCATATTGACATCTGGAATCAGGCTTAGCATACCTGGCAGAGGGTTATGTACATGGTGCAGAATGCGTGGTGCAGCCGAGCAGCGATCCAGGGTTTGTAGTACATTGTCAATGTGACAAGCCCAACGCGAAGGCTGACGTAGCAAATTCAACATGGCCTGAATAGTGTCGTCAGGATCTGTGGTGACAAACGTCAGGTCGTCGAGGGTTCGCACACGGCTCAATAAAACGAGCAACTGCTCTCGTTGCCACAAGCGATATTCTTTGCACTTTACGCTCAACTGAGTAGCAACATGTGGGAGTGTCTCACCAATAGACTTGTGAATGGTGCTGCAGACAAAGTATGCTAGTGGATATTGCTTTCGCCATGCCCTTGTCTTGCTTTCGCCAACACAGATCGGTGTTGTTGACCGCAACTTCACATGAAACTCGCACCAACCGGCTGGTATGTGGCTGACGTCAAATTCTCGCACACCAGGAGGTACTAGTTTGACAGTTATTTGGATGGAAGCAGGCATGTTGTCATCATTGTCGAGCGCACATACAACACACAACTGTCCCTGTGAGAAACGAGGACATGATTGTGTAGGAGAAATGTTATTGTACGTCAGGCGCATGACCGCACCAACAAACACAACAAGAGATTGTGGCTCCTGGCATTTATAATTCAATTGCCGTGATACAAGCGCATTTGCATCAAGCACCTGGCCACCAGCCGTTTCTATTTCATCTATCGCATTAAAAGTCAAGCAGTCAACAAGTGGATCGGCCATCTTCAGCGCCAGAAATTCGCCAACAATATTTTGGCTGGCCTAACAACGCGCAGAACATGTGGTGGAACATCTTCCCAACCTGCAACGCAATGTCGAGGGATGCAATATTGCCTGACAATGGCTTCAAACTGTTCAATTTCCTCGTCTGTGACATTGCCCATGCGAAGCAATTCAAGAAGGGTCTGTAGCTGTGGGTCACGCTGAGATCTAATGTATTGCTTCAATGAGGTGACTTTGAAAGTCGTCATGAGGTGATAACTGGCCCAGATTGGGGAACCGGACACTGGTGGCAGCTGTCGTGGATCACCAGAGGCCAGGATTAGAACGCCACCCATGGGAACAGGATTGTCTCTGATATGGCGCAGAACGAGATCCATGACTGCAAATGTTTCTGCCGACACAAGTCCGATTTCCTCAATGATAAGGACGTCTATACGCTGGAGAGCAGCCAGGCGGATAGGATAACGCGCAAGCGAGAACAGACATTTTTCGGCCATACGTGATATTGTATGATTCATGCTATCTAAAACGGGCATGGCAAACAGCAAATGGATGTGTTCTCCACCGAGTCTTCTTGCTCGTTCTGATGTCAGGGCAACTAATTGAGCATTGAGACCGCGCGACAAGGCGTATGTTTGAGCAAGCAGTAAAATGTGGGTTTTGCCAGAACCGGGCGGACCAACCAACAGTGGTGACCTGACAAATGTTTTGTCTGCCTCAAACAACTGATCTATGGCTAGTTGACAGTCATACAGAGCTGCTCTCTGCTCAGCAACTGACAACTGCGACTGCCCTGGTGCTCCAAGAATGCGTGGCTGGTAAGGCACGACCTGCTTTATTTGGAGTTGCTCACAGCTGGGGAAGTCTGGCATGAGGTGGTTGAGTTCATGAAACAACATATGAACAGCGGCAGTTCGCCTTGACTGTTGCAACTCGGTAACTTCCTGCGTTGCATGTTGCACCATAGCGCGTTCCAGGTACAAAGGTAATGAGTCAAACACTAGATCCCCTTGAAGGAGGAAACGCTGTAATCCATCAATCAAGACCTGTATCAGCTTTGCGAAGCGACGCGTGCCAATAGCTAACCACTGCAATTGCTCCTTGACATATCTCCTTGCAAGGCATCTAACATCTTCCTCTGTTGGCACTTCAGCACGTATGAGTCCAGAGGTGCGAAAAGCATCAATCATTGATGGAGCACTATATAGATCGATCTCTGTGACAAAGTTCCCAAACGACAACATCAGGTGAATGAGAAACCTGGAGAATTGTGTTGGGGTGACCTGTGTAAACACCACAACATTTCGTTTCGTCTTTGTTATATCAACGAAGCGTAGGTACATTGCGGAATATTCACCATCCTCTTCATGTGCATTCTGTTCGCACTCAAGATCCTGAAACATGGCATTGCACAGGTTCTCAGCATGTTCAGCTCTTACAATGTCAGGGTCGTCCTGCATGGCACGGAGGTACTGGCAAGCAGCGGGCACATATGCAGGCCGCAGTTTTATAACTCGACACCCCCCATCAATCCAGAAGCAGACAGCAAGATCTTCATGTGCAACATACTCCTGCCTATGTGATGCTTGAAATGTAAACCATTTGGCATAGACTTCGAGGTTGTCAAAGACAAGCAACTCTGGAGGTCGAAGTGAAAATTCTGTCGTCACGTCTAGATAATATGCACCTCTAGCATAATCTTGCATGGCAAGTTGTTGATTTGGAGTAAACTGCCGCCAGTGAGGTAGATGACGCCGTGCCTCCACAGGCTTTAGTTGACCTCCACCACCATCAATCCGTACAATTGTATGGGGTTGCTTCAGAATAGCAGCTCTGTACTCGGGTGGCATGGTCGACACATGTGTGATGTCAGTTGGATACGTGACATATGGCAGACCAGCAGAAAACCAGATCATTTCAGTGAGAGCAAGTTCCCTCGCTAGTGCCTTTCGATGCTGGTTTGATGATTTCATTGCTTGCCCCGTTATCTTGATGTTGATCGGTTCGTGGACTTCAGCGTGCATGCTGTGAGGATCATGTCGGGATGGAGTGAAAGTGACTTGACATTTTTCATCAACACCAGCAGCATATTTTGCCATGTATGAGATCTGAAACTTTCGATCACAGAACTGAACATTCGTGCATGCTTTCGTCGCAACAAACAAGAGAGGAACTGTTGGTACGAAATGCTCATGAATTTGTGCTGGATACTGCCACCTGCCACCTGAGAATTCCTTAGCTGGTTTCCATTTCTGACTGATTGGGTCCACATGACCAAGATCGAGATACTGAAGTCGTTGCAACGTCTCCTCGTCATAGAGCAGCTCTCGCTCATCAAAGTGGTAGTGTAGGCTGGCAGGGTGACGCTGAACACGACAGATGAATGTGTCATCTGCAGCCCGTCGTTTTTGGCATCGAGTCCCAGCCCTCGCACAGCTGTGTGTTTGTAATTGACCAGCCAATGAGTACAAGCTGTAGTACTCCTCTGGGGTGGAAACAAGTCCGTCACGAAGCAATGTGTCCATATCCGTCATCGCAGAGGCAGAGAACATGTCCTTCAAGGAACAGCGTATGCGGTGAAGCGACACCTGCTCGGGTTCTGGAAACAGTGTGATGCCCCCGTGGATGTGTGGTCGATTTCCAAGCGCCCCAGTACTCTGAAATTCGTACCGCATCCACGCACACTTGACATGTCCAAGAGGACGTTGAGGGCTGTACTGGATGTAATTCCAGAGATAGCGACTTGCTCGCTCCCATGCACGACACATGATGACGGCGTAGTTTTGCAGAGTTGCATCTCGCTGAAGAGGATCACAATGACGCAGAATAGCTTTCCGAATTGGCCAAACTCCCATCGTAGCACTGTCGTTGCATGTCAAGGTGATGAAGTAATGCCACGCACCCTCAGATCGTAGGAGTGCTGACAAACGCTTGACTTCACGTCGAGCATCTAACTGATCTAACTGCAAGATAGTTTGTTCGGTTGCCAATGATTGCCTGCTGTGCTTGCGAGTGAGGTGCTCCAAACCTTTCCGACACGCGATTTCGGCAGAATTAGTGTTCAAATTGGCATTGAGCACAACATCAAAGTTAAACTGCAGATAATTGAAATCGCGTGATGTTAAAAGGCTGCCATCCATGAGACGGACGTACATATGCTCGATGAGTGAAGCAACATGAAGCGTTCGAGGGTAATGCCCGATGTGCGTAAACATGATCGATGGCAAAGCTCCAGTCATCGAGGCTCCATGCATACTCCAAAATATGCGTGGGAACAGCTGCGCCTCAGGATACAGAAGGGGAAGAGCCCAGTCTGGAGTGCGTGCACAGATCAACTGAAGTATTTTCTGTGCAGCAACAGGTGGCTTTTGTGAGCTATGTGTCCGATGCAAAACACGAAGGTGGTTATTGAGCAAATAATGTCCCAACGTTCCTGCTGAGTTGCTTTCTGACAGGTAACATACATTTGCTGCTGAAGATGTAGTTGCTCGACATTCATCGACTGGGTAATCATTCCCTCCAATGGCATACCGTTCCAATGGGTTGCACGGGATATCATGAGAATCGACATCAGCAGCAGAAAGAATGAGAATCTCATCCACAGCCTCTTCATGATTATCATCCTGCAGAAGGGGTAACGGGTCAACGAATGGCTGTAGGCCTGGTTCATAGAGTCCAACACTGACAGATTCTTCTGTAGCCTCCTGAAGACTGTGCCGAAAGTGACGCATACATAATCCGACGACACACTGCGCAAATCCAAAACCCTGTGCACATTGCCAGCGAATAGTGGTCTTACATCCCATAACACAACATAAGATCATACATCCCATGTGTTGACGTAGTAGGTAGCCACCATGGATGACACATGTGATCTTTGATTGGCCACCACATCGTTGCAATGTGTCATCTCGGGCCTGTTGCAGCGTTGCCATAGTAGAATAGACAAGATATCGCATGTGTGAGGCTGAGCGACCATGGGGCCGTGTACCCGTGTACTGCCAATGAAATGCGGATGACCAACGAAAGGAAACTTCAACATTATCTTGTTGTGGTAGTGTCTCAATAGACAGGCCAAACAGCAGTACCCACTTCCCATCCGCAGATTGCTCCGGCATGTTGAGTAAGTGACGACGACGTCCTTGTCTTGTGAGCAGCAATACATGACTGTGCAAATCATCAACGTCAGGAAATTGCCAATCATCAGCAATGTCTTGACACTGTACTGCATGACAGAGAAGGCACAATACTTGTGCAAGTGTGTGCTCATTGTAGAGACCATGGTGTAGGTCGTTCAAAGCAGTTCCTATCCGAGTGAGCATTGTCGAATTGACTGGGGTACTGGATGTTGTGTTGTTAGCATACTGCTTGCAAACCTCCAGAACTTGTCGACGCAGTTCTACATGTTGGTTCCTGTCACTCCAGACACTGTGAAGAAGGCGAGTGTGCAATAGGCGAACATGCAACAATGACTGTATTACTGCATACAACATCCAGTTCATGGGCAAGCCTTGGTTTTCAGGCATTGGCTGTCCACGGCGAATGCGAAATGGTTGATGGCCGGTAGGGGTGTTTGGATGTATAATGGCAAGACAATCAGCTGGGTTCATAATAACTGGTTGTTCGGCAGGTTGCTCATCTTCTACGATACCCTCATGACAGGTGGCAGCGTGTGAATTGTATGCAGTTGACAGTAAACACGCATCTTCGAGATCAATGAAAGTCGATTGAGATGCATATTTTGCGATGACATTGTCGGAAGGCTTAAAAAATTTGTAGATTTCAAGTGTCTCCGAGATAGCACTGACTTCAAAGTCATTGCACTGAAGTGCATAGTGCAGTATGTCCGGGCGTTGTGCCAAGGTGAAGCCACTGGACACCGCAATATCGTTTGTCATTGCAAAATGCGGGCGCTTTGGCGAAAGTCGAAAAGTCGACAAACCGCCACTACTTCCTTGCTGTTTAAGAACAGGAAAGGATGTATTGTACTCATTTGACCTACCGTAACGCACAACATTACCCGTAACGACAGCTGGTGCTAGGTAATCTGGAGCGTTGGGTGGCACATGTCCAAGAAGTGGATGTGTTGGAACATGGAAAAAACTGGTTCTACCATCAGGATGTTTTTTCGCAGAGCACATTAAAATACATAGTCCTTTATCTTTCTTGACAACCAGTGATGGTGCAATGACCCAATCGAGATCTTTAATAGGAGTCGTCCAATCAGACCTTGCCCCGCGAAAGTAGCTGACTTGGGCGTCAAATGCTGAAAAATCTGGAATGATTGTTGCCAGGTAATGGGAAGCAGGCAACAGCTGCAATTTCGCACCAACTTCATCATCCATGTACAAGTAATATCCCATGGGACATCGAACTTCTGGGAAGCACGTTCTGTCAAGTGACGGCACCAACCGTGAAAGCTGACCACTGGCAATGTCATCCTGAAATGCTTGCAGTATGGTCGTTACATCACGAAAGTTAGGATGCCTATGGTTGTGTACTTGCATGGCTGGCAACCAGTCATCGACGCAATGAATCCAACTGGTGCGAAGTTCAGAAGAGAGAAATGACATAAACGTCGTAGCATGAGCATAGTGAGGTTTTGTCAGACAAGTCCAGATGACAGCAGGCCAGGCATACTTCCAAGAAGGTGTACGTAGTTCAACGGCTGTACGTGGACAAACATACAAAGTACACAAAGTACATGCCCGATGTCCTAGAACCATGCCGGTTTTATCGCCAAACTGACGCCGACACAGGCCGCGGTGTAACTCATGAAGTGTAAGTGGCATTAACGTCAATGTATGTGCTGGTGTTGTGCAACGATGGCAAACAGTACACGCATCAATGACCTCTATCACATGTACTACAGGCTGTAGTATGTTGCCCCCTACATTATTGTTTATATTACCGACGATAGGATGCTCCACAAGAACAGGTAATGGCAGCTGGTGTTGTTGTGGCAATTCAGGCACTGCATTGGCGACAGGCACAGGCAATGGCAGCTGCTGCTGTTGTGGAAATTCAGGCACTGGATTGGCGACAGGCACAGGCAATGGCAGCTGCTGTTGTTGTGGAAATTCAGGCACTGGATTGGCGACAGGCACAGGCAATGGCAGCTGCTGTTGTTGTGGCAATTGAGGAACTCCATTGCCAACACTGACATCTCCATGTAGTTGTAGACTGTGAAGATCCTATAAGCGCAGAAGTGAAACAGACATGTTAGTCACGCAGTATGTGGTAATGGGCAGAAATAACATTTGGGTCTTTAACATGCAAGAAATGTAAATGTAACAAAGTGTAAAAGGTAGTGAAGTGTTCAAACTTGAAATATAATTTCTGACATAGAAATTAGAACGTGTGAATGATATGAATCAAATGAATGAATAATATGAATCATCATATGAATGAATCATATGAATCATATGAATGAATGATATGACTTCGACGATATATATATATATAATATAATATGGGTATTTTGCGAATAATTCTGTAGTAGCACAGGCAGTAACACTGTGGTGTAAAAGTTGCTATGAACAATGCTACAGTGTGACGCTAGGCATTACTACACAACCTTCAAGTTGGAATAGCAGGCACTATACGATTGCTATCAAGAAAGTGTTTTACAGGTTTGTAGACGTTCGTCCTACGTTGGGTATGGATGATCTCTGGGCAAACACCCAATGCAATGTTGACATGAGCTTCCATGGTATTGAGTTCCGGTGGGGGGGGGTGTATATTGCAATGCGTGTGTAAGTTGTTTTACTAAAAAGTGCATTTGATGCTTTACCTGTGGCAATCGACAGTTGCAATCGTGGTGAGGTTGTCGACAGTGGCGACAGAAGTTAGGACAAGTCCGTGCGTTGTGGCGCCTCTCCCCACACAAGCTGCACGTGCAGATTTTCTTGTGTTTGCCCATTGTCACCAACGTTTGCCGTGGACATAAAAACTAGATATGGGAAAGGAGAAAAGAAACGGAACTATACATTGATCCAAAGTGCACCAGGCATAGTTGCAGATTATGTACACAGTAGTACAAAAAGGACATTGAATAAACATGTATCTAACATGTACGTGTATACCCTCGTGATGGAAAAGTTGTGGTCGGAAAAAGGAAACATTTAGACATAAAATGTGAATAAGCAAAAGAACAGCCATGACTAAATATTGCAGTGTTTTTCTCACACCTAATGCCAAGAGAGATATACGCAGCTAGGTTTATCGTGACATAGATCAATACGTGACGTTTACCTTGTATACAGGCGAATGCGAGCGACTTCATCAGCACACAGTCGTCACATGATCCATCATCGTAGAATGGTTCCAAAGTGGAGCTTTCGGCTGAAATAGAATTGAGAGATATGTCAATGATGTGTATGTCGGAGTGGAGTCGGAGTGCGTGTCTCTGTGTGTGCATGCGTGCAGGTGTACGCGTGTTGGTGGTGGTGGTGAGTGTGTGTGTGTGTGCGTGTGTCCGCTCACACGTCGGCATGCGTGTCTCTGCGAATGCGTGTAAGCGCGCGTGTAGCTGAGTGTGTGCGTGTGTGTGTGTGTGCGTGCGTGCATAGAAATTGTGATGTGTATTTCGAGTAATAGATTATGGCATGAGTGTTAACTGAGTGCTGACTTGACTATGGTTTCCCAGCAATGTGACAGTACCAACCAGTAAGGAACGACTGGACGCTCTTCTTTCCGCCGCAACGCTGGACGATGAAACACAAATCCTGGTAGTCAGATTTGCAACGGGCGGGAATGTGGTCATTTCATAGCACTCAGACAGTGGCGCTGCAGGAGGCCTGCTAGACTCGCTAAGAAGTGAATAACGATTGAAGTGAATGTATACACATATCAGTAGCAAGTTAAAGCCATGTAGAAGGGAACGGTAGGTTTTTTTCCGCGCCAATAGCGGCGTATTTCAAATCACGAAATTGATCTCACAAAATTTCAATGAACCCCGTTCTGTCCCAATAACCAACACCAAAATATAAAAAAGGTTATATGGGACAGAACCTGTTAGGCTAAAATTACCCATTTAGACCCTTTTACATAACAACCTGTTTTAGGCTAAGATTTTAAAGTAGGTTCTTGATTTTGCATGCAGATAAAGACTTAAAAAGAAACGCTGGTCAAATAATTGCTTTATGACAGCCGATGGCACGCATCTTTTTGCATGTAGCCCATCATGGGTATAATTAGCCCAAATTTCAGTCCTTGTAAGAAAATTTGAACACAATTTGAATAAGTATAAGCTTATATACATATTAAAAGTAGAAACAAGAACCTATTTAAGAACATTTTGAGCCTAATTTTTCAGTAAGCACCATTTATATAAGAACCTATTGAGGCTATAACTTGGAAAAATCTAGGTTGTTATACGCGGGTTTTTACTGTATGTTAGTTATGAAGTGCATGTACCTGGTCATTATATACGTGCTGGTGCACGAGGATTATCTGAATAAAGAAATGAGTGCATGTGACATGCACTGATTATCACACAAGGCTTATCATTGGCTGTGTGCAGCGTTCCAGTGTTCAGCTTGTCCAAATTTGTTCTTTTGAATCATACAATGTTGAACACATTATTTCTGTAATACTTCCCCTAGAATCAGGTGTGTGACTCAAACATCTGATAAATTAATCAGAAATGAGCACACGTTTAGAATAACACAGTGATATGACAAAACCAATCTTTGTCGTGACATAGGTCAATACGTGACGTTTACCGTGTATACAGGCGAATGCGAGCGACTTCATCAGCACACAGTCGTCACATGATCCATCATCGTAGAATGGTTCCAAAGTGGAGCTTTCGGCTGAAATAGAATTGAGAGATATGTCAATGATGTGTATG
>NW_014577403.1:27300-29851 GCF_000485595.1 Priapulus caudatus
GAAAGAGAGAAAGAGAACGAGAGAGAGAGAGGAAGAGAGAAAGAAAGAGAGAGAGAGAGAGAGAGAGAAACAGAGAGAGAAGGAGAGGGGGAGAGGAAAGGGGAGAGAAACAAGACAGAGAGAGTATAAGAAAGTGGCGAGTGAAGAGAGACAGACAGAGAGAGAGCACGCGAAAGGAGAGAGGAGAGAGAGAGACAGCGAGACAGCGAGACAGAGAGAGAGAAAAAAAAGAGAGAAAGAGAGAGAGAGTGAGAGTGAGAGTGAGAGTGAGAGTGAGAGTAAGAGAGAGAGAGAGAAAGAAAGAGAGAGAGAGCGAGAGCGAGAGAGCGAGAAAGAGAGAAAGAGAGAAAGAGAGAGTGAGAGAGAGAGAGAGCAAGAGAGAGAGAGAGAGAGAGAGAGAGAGAGAGAGTAAGAGAGAGAAGGAAGGAGAGGGGAGAGAAACAAGACAGAGAGTATGAGTGGTGAGCAAAGCGAGACAGACAGAGAGAGAGCACGCGTGAGAGAGAGGAGAGAGGAGAGGGAGAGACAGCTAGACAGCGAGAGAGAGAGAGAGAGAGAGAGAGAGAGCAAGAGAAAGAGAGAGAGCGAGAGAGAGAAAGCAGGAGAGGGGAGAGAAACAAGACAGAGAGAGTATAAGAAAGTGGCGAGAGGAGAGAGACAGACAGAGAGAGAGCACGCGTGAGAGAGGAGAGAGAGAGACAGCTAGACAGAGAGAGAGAGAGCGCGCGAGAGAGAGAGAGAAAGAAGGAGAGAGGGAGAGAAACAAGACAAAGAGAGTATAAGAGAGTGGTGAGAGGAGAGAGACAGACAGAGAGAGCACGCGTGAGAGGAAAGAGAGAGAGGAGAGAGAGATACAGCTAGACAGCGAGAGAGAGAGAGAGAGAAAGAGAGAGCGAGAGAGAGAGAGAGAGAGAAAGAGAGAGAGAGAGAGAGAGAGAGAGAGAAAGAGAGAGCGAGAGAGAGAGAGAGAGAGAGAGAGAATTAGAGAGAGAGAGAGGGGGAGAGAAAGAGAGAAAGAGACTGAGAGAGAGGGAAAGAAAGAGAAAAAGAGAGAGCGAGAGCTCTTACATTCACTTTGATTTTAAATTTACCATCTTCGGTTTCATCCTAAAGTTTTCACTATCTGCATCTGCCCTCGGTGATGCCTATGGTGACAGTCATACTCTCTATGAACAATAGCAAAATCCGCAGTAAACAAGCGCTTATTAGGTTTCACGTTTACACTGTTTAAGAATATACCGTAAACTCTTGTTCTATTTAGAACTGAACCCGTTCTAAGTCAAGAAATACGTGTCTACGAATAGTGCTTAGAATAACCACTAAACTAAGTAAAAGAAGCACAACTAAATTACTATCAGTATACAATGAAAAAATGTAGCAAATAAAGAGAGAGCTAACGAAAAAACAGCACACTCTTGAGCCCATAATAAATGGATAATTACTACAAACCTACAGTGTAACGTTACACCAGGTCCTGGTGTCTAAATCGGACAGACTAGCTACATATTACATCTGATCAGTGCAGTTGTTACATTCAGTGTTTATGTCCTGATGCAGAGAAAATCGTTTACATTATGGCTACCCTGCTTGTATGTGCGTGTGTGCGTGCGTGTGCGTGCGTATGCATCTGTATAGTAAGAGTGTGTGTGTATGTATGAGTGTGTATGTGTGTGCATGTATGTGCTTGGGTGTGTATTCGAGCGTGTGTGTGTGTGTATGTGTGTGTGTGTGTGCGTGCGCACGCGTGCGCGTGCGTGTGCGCGCGCGCGTGCGTGTGCGCGCGCGCGTNCTGCGACGGGCTGAGACGCTAGCGAAAATTTTAATCGCATGCACGTAGTGCTGGCGACGTGCTCCCTATGAAAATTGTAGAAATTCAGCGAAATACTGCTTCCGTCGGCTCTTGGCTCTTTAACTCTTTTGGCTATATAGGCCTACACATTTCGAATAATTTCTCAGTTTACCTTTCTCAGTTACCTCACACGGGAAATATCGGATAACACTTTATTACATAATCACATGCACTGGCGGCACCATGATTGTAAAAGTGTAGGAGGGGGCAAGCTGAGGGCAAGGGAAAATGTTGGGGGGGGGGTAAAATGTTGTGATCGAGTAGCGCGAGAACTAATGGGTGGGGTCCAGGGGGCGAAGCCCCCGGAAGCTCTGAGTTTTTTGCATTTTTGAAATGAAAAATCAAGGCTCTGTATGCCTTAAACAGAGAAATAAACACGCGTGTAGAGCACTTCTGATCCTTGTCCAAACTTCTAATTTTACTGTAATGCGCTATAGTGTTTTAAATAAAGGCTATCCACGGAAATTGCTGTTTCGCGGAAAAATAAAAGGGAAAATCGTAGTTGCGGAAATGGAATAAGAAAGCGGAATTTTTCCGCCAAAATCGGAAAGGTTGGTAGGTCTGCCACTCAATAAGAATTCAAATGACATAGATTAGGGTTAAACCCCAAAGAATGAAAGGCAACATTTTGGGCCTATGGAGTAAAATTAATATTGTCATTGCTCCTGTGAACTGTGAACCTTTGTACAGGAGCTGACTGGA
>NW_014577403.1:30572-42161 GCF_000485595.1 Priapulus caudatus
GTGTGTGTGTGTGTGTGTGTGTGTGTGTGTGTGTGTGTGTGGGTGTGTGTGCGCGTGTGTGTGTGTGCATGTGTGCGCGCGCGTGTGTGTATTATCAAGGGTTAATAATTGATTTGATTTGATAATAATGACAAATTTGTCATGGGGTATTGTAGCAGTAGCACTAATGTAATATAAAACATATATACTACTATATCATAATACTAATAAGGTGATATATATATATATTATTGATATTATAATGTGTGTGTGTGTGTGCGTGCGTGCGTGTGTGTGTAGGCTACGTGCGTGCGTATGCCACTTTATTGGCATTACTGGGTCTGAACCAAGCAGCTGTATTGAATATAAAACAATATAATCATAAAACTGGGCTTTCTTATTTACTATTAAATTATATTTATTTCATAGCTAAGGTTCTTAATTTTTATTGAAGCTGTCTAAAAATCAGTGTCAACAAAACATTCATAATTGTAGATAATGTGTGATATCTGTGCCACTCCCATTATNGGCCGAGCTAGACACGATGAGCGCCGCGCTCAGCACTAAATTGTGAGCTTAATCTAAGGAGTGATTTTTAAGATGTTCTTCAGCGCCTTTCGGTATTTTTCTCCTGCCTCCGCTGCCTTTCGTATTTAGACACGCATATTGAAATTACCGAAAGGCCAGGACAAAACTACCGAAAGCGCACCAATAAGTGCCTCCGTGAAATATACAAGGGAGTGCAGAGAATCAGTAAGAATAAACTGAGAGTATAGTGTGGCGGTGAAAACGTGATAAATACATTAACAGCTAGACTCTTCCAACAAAGGGCGACAGAGAAAGAGAGACGGGAGAGCGAGCAGAATGGAGAGAGAGGAGCGGGGGAGGGGGAGGGTGGAGCAGAGATGAGACGCGCGCCTCAGCACGTAAATTTGTGAGTTATCTAATTGATTGATTTTTATTTGATGTTTGTCAGTGGCCTTTCGGTATTTTTTCTCCTGCCTTCCGCTGCTTTCGTATTTAGACAGCATATTGAAATTACCGACAGCAGACCAAAACTACCGAAAAGGCCACCAAAAAGTGCGTGAAAATATACAAGGAAGGTGCCAGAGAAATCAGTAAGAATAAGATATAGTGGCGTAAAACGGCTGCATAAATACATTACAGCTAAGACTCTTCCAACAAAGGCGACAGAGAAGAGAGAGGCCGGGAAAGAGAGTGGGAGCAGCAGAGTGGCAGAGAGAGGACGACCGAGAGAGAGAGAGAGAGAGCAGAGAGACTGGGGGGGGAGGGGGGAGGAGCAGACGAGAGCGCGCGCTCAGCATAAATTTAGGTGAGTTTATCTAATGAGTGATTTTTATGATGTTGTCTGGCTTCGGTTATTTTTTCTCTCTGTCTTCCGCTGCCCTTTCGGCTATTTAAACAGCCATATTGAAAATTACCGAAAGGCAGAAAACTACCGAAAGGCACCAAAAGTTCGGTCTGAAAATATACAAGCGGGAAGGTGGCAGAGATAATCAGTAAGAATAATGATATAAGTGGCGTAAAACGCTGATAAATACATTATAACCAAGCTAACTCTTCCAACAAAGGGCGACAAGAAGAGCAGAGGGGAGAGAGAGTGGCGAGACCAGAGATTGGGGGAGGAGAGAGAGAGCAGAAGAGAAGAGAGAGAAGAGAGAGAGATGGCGGGTGAGGGCGACGGATGAGAGACCGGCGGCGCGCTCAGCACTTAAATTGTGAGTTATTCTAATGATGTGATTTTTATGCATGTTTGCTCAGCTGCCGGCCTTTCGGTATTTATTTCTCTGCTTTCCGCTGCCTTTCGGTATTTTAGACAGCATATTGAAATTACCGAAAGGCAGGAAAAAACAACCAAAGGCTACAAAAAGTGGTGAAAAATATTAGCAAGGCAAAGCGGCAGCAGAAATCAGTAAAAATAGATATAGTTGCGTAAAGCGTGATTTAATACATCTACAGCTAGACTCTTCCTAACAAACGGCCGACAGAGAAAGAGAGACGGACGAGACGCTGACGAGAATGGGAGAGAGAGGAGTGGCAAGCAGAGAGCATGAGAGAGAGGGGGGGGGAGGGAGGAAGAGAGAGGAGGACAGAAGCCGCTCGGCCACTAAAGTGTTGGAGTTATCTAATTGAGTGATTTTTACGATGTGTCAGTGGCATTTCGGTATTTTTTTTCTCCTGCCTGACCGCCCTGCTTTCGGTACTTTAGACAGCCCATATTGAAAATGACGAAAGGCAGGACAAACACTACCGAAAGGGGCACCAAAAAGTCGTGTGAAAATATACAAGGGCAAGGTGCAGAGAAATCAGTAAGAATAAGATATAGTGCGTAAAACTGTGATTAAATACATTACGCTAGACTCTTCCAAACAAAGCGCGACAGCAGAAAGAGAGAGGGTCGATTATGCGCGAGAGTGCCGGCAGAGAGAGTGGTGGCAGATGATCGAGAGCAGAGGAGAGAGAGAGAGCTAGGGGGGGGGGAGGGCGGGGCGGAGGGCGGGGGAGGGAGGGACGAGAGAGAGCGCGCGCCTCAGCCACTTAAATTGGGAGTTATCTAATGAGTGCATTTTTATGATGTTCGTCAGTGGCCTTTCGGTATTTTTTCTCTTGTCTTTCGCTGCCTTTCGGTATTTAGACAGCATATTGAAATTTACGAAAGGCAGAAAAAAACAAATCCGAAAAGGCTACAAAAGTTGCGTGAAAATATACAAGGCCAAGGTGCCCAGAGAAATCAGCTAAATAACCAGGAAAAATAAGAGATAGTTGCCTGCTAAAGCCGTGATAAATACCATATACAGCTAGACTCTTCCAACAAGGCCCGACAGAGAACGAGTAGCAGTGAGTGCGAGAGAATGGGAGCAGAAGATCTGGGGAGAGAGAGAGAAAGAGAAGGGGGGGAGGGAGGCGAGAGATAGAGAGCGCGCGCTCGGCACTACAATTTGTGAGTTATCTAATGCCAGTGATTTTTACGAATGTTGCTCAGTTGGCCTTTCCGGTATTTTTCTTCTGCCTGTCCGCTGCCTTTCGTATTTAGACAGCATATTTGAAATTACGAAAGGCCCACCAAAAACCGTGGTGGAAAATATACACAGGCGTAAGGCTGCAGTAGAAATCCATTAAGAATAAGATATAAGCTTGCGTTAAAACGTGATACAATACATTACAGCGAGACTCTTCAACAAAGGCGACAGAGAAAGAGAGATGCGGGAGAGAGAGTGGGAGAAGCAGAGTGGGGAGAGGAGAGAGCAGGCAGACCGACCTCGAGGAGAGAGGAGACGACACGGAGGAGAGAGATGAAGAGAGGGGAGAGGGGAGGGTTGGCGGGCGGGCGACGGGGGGAAGGGAGGGGGGTAGGCGCGGGGGCTGTGGGGGAGGGAGAGAGAGCGACTTCGCCGCCGCGTCAGCACTAAATTGTGGCAGTTATCTAATGGAGTGATTTTTATGATGTTGTCATGGCCCTTTTCGGTATTTTTTCTCCTGGCCTTTCCCCGCTGCCCCTTTCGCGTATTTAGCACAGCATATTGAAAATTACGAAAGGCAGACAAAACTACCGAAAGGCCACCAAAAAAGTGGTTTAAAATATACAAGGGAAGGTGCAGCAGAGAAATCAGTAAAAATAAGCATATAGTGCGTAAAGCGTGCAAAATACATTACAGCCCTAGACTCTTCCAACAAAGGCCCGACAGAGAAAGGAGAGGCTCGAGAGCGATAGAAGGGGAGAGAGAGAGCAGGGGGGACGGGGAGGGCCCAGGGAGCAGAGAGAGAGCTGCGCTTCGGCACTAATTTGCCTGAGTTAAAATCTAATGTCAGTGATTTTTATGATGCTTGTCAGTGGCCTTTACGGTATTTTTTCTCCTGCCCCTTCGCCTGCCTTTCGGTATTTTAGACAGCATATTGAAAAATTACTGAAAGGCCAGACAAAAACTACGAAAGGCCCACCAAAAAGTGGTGAAAATATACAAAGGGCAAGCGTGCAGAGAAGCAGTAAAAATAAGCATATAGTTGCCGTAAAGCGTGATAAAATAATTACATTTAGGACTCTTTCCAACAAAGGCGGACAGAGAAGAGAGAGCGGGGAGCGACCGAAGAACGGAGAAGTGAGTGGTAAGAAAGAGGGCGGGAGGGGTGAGGCCGCACGGAGAGGAGAGAGCGCCACGCCTCCCAGCCCACTAAATGCGAGTTCATCTAATGCAGGTGAATTTTACGATCGTTGTCAGTGGCCCTTTCGCGTATTTCTTCTCCTGCTTTCGCGTAGTTTTAGACAGCATATTTGAAATTACCCGAAAGCCCCAGAAAAAAACTTGCGAAAGCGCACCAAAAAGTGCGTGAAAATATACCAAGGGAACTGCAGAGAAATCAGGTAGAATATAGATATAGTGCGTAAAACGTGATACATATACATATTACAGCCTAGCACTGCTTCCAACAGAAGCGCACAAAAAGAGGAGAGGACGGCCGAGCGAGAGAATGGACCGAGAAAAGTAGTGGTGTCGTGTGTGAGAAAGAGAGAAGCGAGAGCAGAGCAGACGCAGCAGACGAGATGAGAGAGAGGATGACGAGGAGAAGAGAGCAGAGAGAGAGACGGAGACCGATAGAGAGATCGAGCATGGCAAGCGCAGTAGCAGAGAGAGAGAGAGAGAGAGATGACTGACGAGGCTGCGCGCGCAGCACTAAATTGTGCAGTCATTATATAGACTGGAGATGACGCCAAACTGCACTGCCATCAAGCTTGTGCAGATATCAATCGGTCGCCGATAGAACTCCGCACTATCATCAGCTTTTCAGCCTACCTGCCATATTGAACACGCGTGGACCGTCAGCTTGGCCAATCTAGGTATCATGAAGATTGGCCATGTTGAGTGTCTAACAATCAAACTTCAAGCTCAAGCGTTATTATAGTCTTCATAAGATTTAGATATGTGAATGCAGAGTTCAGTCTAATTTTATCGATGCATGACGTAAGCATGCAGATGTTATCGTGTATTACAACATAATCCTCCCTCACACCGCTATGTGTTTGCACGCGGTAGAGCTGCAGTCAAAACCAGTAGCTAGCTGCTGTCACGCGCGTGCATACCGATATTTGCCGTTACTCGCAGATTATTAGGGAGAGTAGGCGCGATGCGACCGGAACCGCGTCATAATGATGGCAGGCGACTACGTGAAGTACACGCGGGGAGAGGAACACACATAACTAGAATTTATTAACTGTCGTTTGCACTGCGACGATTAAACTCAGAGCAGGAGAGCATTGTCTGTAAATAATTTTCTACTCATTATCTTGCATTTCGGTGAGCTTTTTTAGCCTTATTGTGGCATTCAGTGTTCTTTATTGATGCATTTGGAATTGATTTCGGTGTTACTTAGTGTTTTTCGGTGTGTGTTAAGAGGCATTTCGGAATTTTTTACCCTGCCTTTTGCGCCTTTTAGTGTTTAGACAGCAAATTACCAAAAGGCACAGAAACGCAGAAAAATCTACCGAAAGTGATTGAAAGACAATGAAAAATTCAAGGAAATATACGGAGAAATCAGTAAAAATAACATAATATAGTTTCTATACGTAAATCGTGGTAAATACATTAAAAACGCATTATTTTATTGAAAATCCCCATATTTACTTATAAAACATCCAAGAGATGGCGCTGTGGCATGTAAACATTGGCTGCAATTAATTATTTGTGTACCTCATTTCGGGCCGAGTTCAGTCATTTTTAGGGCATTTCGGTGGAATTTTTTTTGACATTTCAGCTCCGGACTGCTTCTTCCAGGGGAATTCGATGTTCTCATAGCGCCTTTCGGTGATTTTTAGGTGCCTTCCGGTGCCTTCCGGTGCCTTACGGTGCCTTACGGTGTCTTTCGTGCCTTTTGGTGCCTTTTGGTGTGCCTTTCGGTATGCCTTTCGGTGCCTTCCGGTGCCTTCCGGTGCCTTTCGGTGCCTTTCGGTGCCTTCCGGTGCCTTCCGGTGCCTTTCGGTGCCTTTCGGTAATTAGACGGACCCTATCATGTTAGCTCTAGTAACTATACTAGCCCGCGTACAGGCTGCCGCAGCCTGCGGCAACTGTACGCGGGCTATAGTTACTAGAGCTAGTATCATGTATGCCCGCGTGTATGTTGCAATTTGTGTATATTGACTTGACGTTAGTCTCGCGGCTAGCCGGACTAGCCTAGATTATAAATAGGCCAATTGATAACACCGTATTAGTTTGCATATGAATTAACCACTGGCATTGCCACACATCTTTAACTGCGGAGTTTCCTGGTCAAGCCTTGTCCCTTGACTCAAGGTACTAGTTTAGGTACATCACACAAGCACTTGGAACGTCTCAATAAAACAAAGGTAAATAAACACGAAATGTGTTTACTACCAAAGTCTTAATGTTTCTCTACTCTATTTCGCCTATAATGACCTGTAAATGCCGGTCAAATGCTCATCTGCAACACACAAGTACACCGCACGCTAGCTGCTGGACACTGCAGTGTGCAGCAACTAGCGTGCGGCGGCCAGCGTGTGACAGTGTGTTGCAGATGAGCATTTGGACGGCATTTACAGAAAATTGTCGGCAATAATAGGTGAAAGAGAGTAGAGAAACATTAAGACTTTGGTAGTAAATAGATTTCGTATTTATTTAGCATTATAATATATTTTATTGAAACGCTCCAAGTGCCTGTGGTACATCATGCCCTGCTGACGATACATAATTATTTATATAATATATACATTAATCATATCGTTACTCATTCCACGTCGTTGTACCACGCATGGTTCAGCATGGCTTCCACGTCACCGAAGACGACTACAGCGATCCTGCAGAGACTGCGCTTTTTCATGCGCAACTCGGAGGTGGTGAAGCAGCCGCTGCAGGCTTACATCGTGCCGTCGGGCGACGCGCACCAGTCGGAGTACATTGCGCCGTGTGATTGCCGTCGGCAGTATGTGTCAGGCTTCACGGGATCCGCCGGTAATGATAGAGCTCTATATCTGTGTAGCTCTACGCTCCCTCGTAGGCCTAGCTTTTCCTATGTAGCTATTTGCTATGTCACAGGTCTACAGACGTCCCAAGTGTCCCGGTCTCACCGGGATCGTCCCGGTGCGACATACTGGTCCCGGTGCCCCGTTAGGAGTCCAGAAAGTCCCGGTCATAACATTTTTCAGCCATATTTCAGGGTGCGAAATTAACGGAGTCCGGAGTCAAATACTCCCTGATTTACTGGCGGACTCCCTGATTTGACATATGCAGGAGTCCGTGTGACTCCCTGAAAATTCTGCCATACTAACTATAGTTCGTTCCAGAGCACGGCCTCGCGGAATTACCGTATTTTTCAGCTAATGTCCAAAGAAAATTTGGCAGACGTGCAACCGCATGAATCTTAAAAATAAATCTTTAATTTTGAACTTCAGACTGCAGACTCCCTCATTTTGCTGCAGACTCCCTCTTTTTGAGGGTAGGGAGGTTGGACTCCCGTGTTCAAAAGTTAATTTCTACCCCTGATATTTTAAAATTTACATCAGTAAATTACTAAATTTCCCGTGGTTGTTGATGTACTTTGATTCCAGCAAACAATAAAAGGCCACAAATGTCAAACACTTTTGTTTTCACAATAAATTTGCATTTTATTTTACATGTATACTTTATAAAAAATGGTGGTGCGCCGCGACAAACACGTCGCAGCCCGCCACAACTTTTTTCCTGTTTTTGCGCACCGCGAAAAAACGGCGATGGTCCATTATCACAAGTGATCCCTTTCTTGGATTTCCCAAGCTACTATCCAACCTGCCTGCTGGCCTGTCTGCCTTCCTGCCCACCCGTTTGCCTGTGTGCCTGCCTTTCTGCCTGCCCGTTTGTCTACCCAGCCTGTCTCTGCCTTTGTATCTGTATCTATCTACCTCTCGCTGTGATCACATGTCTATCTGCCTGTCTCCCTGCCAGCCTGCCTACTACCAGTCTGGCGTACTTACGGTTCTATTGCTTTCTCATCTATTATCTGTCAGTCTACTAATACATGTTTTTTTATCTATCAGTTAGTCTTACTCTCCATTATTCCATTCATCTATCTATTTTGCCATCTTATCTATCAGTTCATCTATCTATCAATCTATTTATCTGTCTGGCTGTCCGTCATTCCTTTCGTCCGTCAGTCCGTCTGTCCGTACGTGCATGCGTGTGTGTGTCCGTGCATGTCTGTCTGTCTGCCTGTCTGTCTATCTCTCTATTTATCTGTGTAGTTATAAATTTATCTCTTCCTGTCCAATTTCAGTGGGGTTTATTTGATAAAGACTTTGTCATTTATAACACAGGGGTTTAGATTGCATGTTGGAACAGTCCTTTTTTCATCTGCCTATCTGTCACATCTACCAGTTTTGGCTTTCCTCAACCCATTTCTCATTGTGCCCAAATTTGTGTGATGGTTTGGCTTTTCTCGTAGTGTTGCTGGCACGAAATGCCCATAACTGCCTCAAAATTTTTCCATATGTGAACGATATGTAACCATATAATAAGTGGTTCTGGATCTGGGTCTAGGCACGGCTATAGTAACAGAACAGTGTGCTGCCCTGTGGACTGACGGACGATACCACCTACAGGCAGAAGAGCAACTGGACAGCAATTGGACGCTAATGAAAGAAGGTATATATGGCTTAATAGGAGTCACCGTCAAATGTTATATTTTTGTTTGCGTGATTGGCTTACTCGTTATGGCTATAACGTGTACCGGAGAGAATGGGTTTATCATTTAAAACGTGCTGCGTTTTTTCCAAATGTAAAATTTTACCTCTTATGTAAAATAGCTCTTAAATATAGAATACCCTTTGGTATAGAAAAGTGTGAAATGGTTCTAAATCGGTGGTTGTTTCATGTTAAGGCGTGGCTGCTACTCCGACGCAGGCCGACTGGTTGTCGAAGTCTCTGCCAGAAGGGGCTCGGATAGGAGTCGATCCATTTCTCCTCTCTGTCGGTAGGTTCCAAAGTCCCTGTGTCCTCGTGTAGTGCACACCTATGTGACACGCTGCACGTATAGTAGCAGCCCAGTCTAATTACCTACTGAATGAGTCCAACCGTGTGGTGCCCCTGTGCACCATATTCACAGTATCTTATTTCACGTTATAACATGGTTCGCACAGTCCTTGAAAAGTCCTTGAATTTGAGGGGAGTCCTTGAAAAGTCCTTGAATTTGAGGGGAGTCCTTGAAAAGTACTTGAATTTAGTAAATGTTGATTTTGTACTTGAAAAGTGCTTGAATTTCATGAAAAAGTTCTTGAATTTTATGAAAATGTCCTTGAATTTTTAGAAAGAATCCTTGCCTGTAATAAAAAGAAATGTTGTACCATCAATAATGAGCAAACCTCAATAAAAATTGCATTAAATGAGCTTAAAAAGCTATAGACACGATAGACAGTTAAATGATGATCACAAATTACAGTAAGTCAGTAAAATCAGTCAGTAAATCAAGGTATGTTGTAGAAGTGACAGTGTTTAGAAGGGTTTATTAATGTGATCCAGGTAAGTTTTAGAGGTGACATGCAATGATTAAGAATGTGGTTATTAAATTAATCCAGGTATGTTTTGTTCTGTGTATGAATTCCGGTAAAATGTCTGATAAAATGTCCTTGAATTTCCGATAAAATGTCCTTGAATTTCCGATAAAATGTCCTTGAATTTCCGATAAAATGTCCTTGAAAAGTCCTTGAAAAGTCCTTGGAAAAAATTTCAGTCCTGTATGAACCATGTATAAGTTCTGAATGTATATGCAGTTATAAAGTTGTAACGTTTTTATTTGCTTACGATGTAGCCGTTAAGTGTACTGATTCGTGAGATCTATTGTTTAGCTTGTACACTGTATATTGTCTCTATATCTCTACTGTCACCAACCTTTACAGCACCCCACCCCGTACCCTCACCGCAGCCCACTCTATACAACCCCCACCCTTAACCCACTCATTCTATACTACCCCCTACTGTTACTTCACTTCCACTCTATACAACTCCTTACCCGCACCTCACCCCACTTTATACAACCCCCTAACATCACCTCACTCCCATTTTATATAACCCCTACTCTCATCTCCTCTATATACAATACTCTACCCTTACATCACCCCACCCTATACCACTCTTTACCATTACCTCACTTTCACTCTATACAACCCCCTACCCTCACCTCACCCCACTCTATAAACCCCCTACCATTACCTCACTCCCATTTTATATAACCTCTACTCTCATCCCCCCCATATACAATACCCTACCCTTACATCACCCACCCTATACCACCCCCTACCCTTACCTCACTTTCACTCTAAACAACCCCCTACCCTCACCTCACCCCACTCTATACAACCCCCTACCCTCACCTCATCCCACTCTATACAACCCCCTACCTTCACCTCACCCCACTCTATACAACCCCCTACCCTCACCTCACCCCACTCTATACAACACCCTACCCTCACCTCACCCCACTCTATACAACACCCTACCCCTTACCCTCATCTACCCTCCTTACCCCATGTATACCCCAACCTTACCACACCACAACACTTACCCCGCGGTAATCTTCCCATCCGCTTGCTATCGGAGATCTAACACTCATATCTAACACTCGCTCTTCTCTACGCACCTTTCCCCGACGCTGCGTCGGCACGCGCAGACGTGTGGCGCCCTCTGTCGGAGAAGCTGAAGCAGAGCGGGCGCGAGCTGGTGCCGATAAATCAAAACCTCATCGACCTGGTGTGGGACGATCGCCCGGCATCGCCTAGCAACCACATCGACATACAGCCACTACAGTTTGCAGGTACGCTACCTTTCGTCGTCCGTTCACAGCCGCAGTACTGCATAAATGTTGCCCCAGCGCCCCCTTACAGCTGTAGGAACACTCCCCCAGCGCTCCCTCACATCTGTAGGAACACTCCCCTAGCGCCCCCTCACAGCTGTAGGTACACTCCCCCAGCACCCCCTCACAGCTGTAGGAACGCTACCCCAGCGCCCCCTCACAGCTGTAGGAACACTCCCCCGGTGCCCCCTCACAGCTGTAGGTACACTCCCCCGGCGCCCCCTCACAGCTGTAGGAACACTCCTCTGGCGCCCCCTCACAGCTGTAGGAACACTCCCCCGGCGCCCCCTCACAGCTGTAGGAACACTCCCCCAGCGCCCCCTCACAGCTGTAGGAACACTCCCCCGGCGCCCCCTCACAGCTGTAGGAACACTCCCCCAGCGCCCCCTCACAGCTGTAGGAATACTCCCCCGGCGCCCCCTCACAGCTGTAGGTACACTCCCCCAGCGCCCCCTCACAGCTGTAGAAACACTCCCCGAGCACCCACTCACAGCTGTAGGTACACTCCCCCAGCACCCCCTCACGGCTGTAGGAACACTCCCCCGGCGCCCCCTCACAGCTGTAGGTACACTCCCCCAGCGCCCCCTCACAGCTGTAGGAACACTCCCCCGGCGCCCCCTCACAGCTGTAGGTACACTCCCCCAGCGCCCCCTCACAGCTGTAGGAACACTCCCCCGGCGCCCCCTCACAGCTGTAGGTACACTCCCCCAGCGCCCCCTCACAGCTGTAGGAACACTCCCCCGGCGCCCCCTCACAGCTGTA
>NW_014577403.1:42171-59713 GCF_000485595.1 Priapulus caudatus
GGGAGCGCAGGGTTCTCCCCAGGATGAAATTCAAACAGGGGAAAGGGGAGGGGAAGGGGGAGGGGGGGGGAACTAAGGGGCGTGTTTTTTTACCGTAACACTAATTAATGCGTAAAATCGCCACCACACCATAGACGGTATTTGGGGTTCTTGTATATATAAGATATAGCCGAGTCGGTGTACAGTAAGTCTGTAAGGGACAGGTTGACTGTTGTATTGGCTACAGTGCATGCGTGGTACTGTAAAAATACATGCGCCGTGTGTCCTGGTCGAATAGTACTTCTTGACGATCGATTCCGGCGCTGTCAAACTTATTGTTGTGGAATTTTCCAAACGGGGCGGAGGTAATTTAAACGGGGCGCAACGATTCAAACGGGGGGGGAGTTTTTCCAAACGGGGCGCACGCGCCCCGTTTGCGCAACGTGGGGAGAACCCTGGGTGATGTACTAAAAACTCATGTTATAGGGTGTTGTAGCTAGATCCAAACCCTCGTGTGACAAAGGGCGTTCCTTTGTCAAAAGAAAATATGCTTCAAGTGAAATTTCGTTAAAATCTCTTTCCTATTGACGACGATAATGGCAATGCGTTCTTGCGAAAAACTATTTGCCATTTCGTTAAATGAGTGATTGGTATATGCAGATTTGTGAAATGGCATGCGATTTGTTCATGATTATATGCTTAGTTTTGATTCATATTGAATTTGATGTTAATATTGAAGTTATTCGATACGAGTAGAATGTTAGTTGTGACCGTATTTCTTGATGAGTTTATTGCGGATTGGATTTGAATGCATGACAGTAGTGGATGTCTGTGTGTTTCTCCTGCAGGCAAAACATGGCAGGACAAGATACACGAGGTTAGAGGAAAGATGAACGATAAGGACGCGTCGGTGTTGGTTGTGACTGCTCTTGATGAATTAGCGTGTAAGTATATATCCATTATCCACCTCTGCGCCATGTCGCCCTCTAGTGAGAACTGTATTCAGCAACATTGTTTCACCAGCTTAGTTCGTGATTTTCACTAATTGTGAATAGGTGACACAGGATTTTAGTTAGATAAGCTTTATTCAATTCTAATATAATTAGTTATTGGCCTGCCAATATGCATAACCAATATGTAATCATATATTTATATGTCTGTTATTTATATGACCTAAAATGATGTCAGTACGCTATGTCTGTGTGTAACTTTAACTTTAAACATTGTGTATTCTCTAACTCTGAACATTGTTTTCTAGGGCTTTTCAATATGAGGGGTTCTGATATTGAATACAATCCTGTATTTTTTGCTTATGCATTAATCGGAATGGATAGAGTCAGGTACTGACCAAAAATTAGCGACTTCACGATAGTTTCACTAGAAATTTTTACTTGCATGTTAATTAGGTTAAGCGACCTATTTGCCTGAGTGAGATAACCATGGTGTCCTTCTTGGATATTTCTGCTTGTTTGGCTGAGCTATGCGTGTATGTGTTTTATCGTGCCTCATTGTTGACACATCGGCACTCATTGCGCAGAGACAATACTAAGCAGAATGTTTAGAACACTCGTTGCTGGCACGTCAGAGCGATTCTTCTCGCAGCCATACAAAAACGCGCATAGACGGAATAAGAATGATAGAAACGCACATAGACGGAATAAGAATGAAACAAAACCTCAGCGACATTGCACGCGCGTCGTAGAAGGAATTCGAAAGATCGCTAGAATTAGAAAAGAGCGGAAGCCGCACTCTCGGCGGCCGACGACTCCGGCTAACTGCGCGTCTCCCTCCGTCTCGCAGCATCTACGTCGACGAGGCCAAGGTCACGCCGGAGATTCACGCGCACCTGACGAGCGATGAGCATATCAAGGTCACGCTGCACGCGTACGCCGACCTCTGCGACGACCTCTGCCGCCTCGAACCGCACGTGAGCGGCAGGGTGTGGATCCCCGACCAGTCGAGTCACGGCCTCGCGCGTCTCGTGCCTGAGGTGAGCCCCACGTCTCGTGCCTGAGGCAAGGCCTACGTCTCGTGCCTGAGGCAAGCTCCGCGTCTCGTGCTTGAGGCAAGCCCCGCGTCTCGTCCCTGAGTAAAGCTCTGCATCTCGTGCCTGAGGCAAGCTCCGCGTCTCGTGCCTGAGGCAAGCCCCGCGTCTCGTGCCTGATGCAAGCCCCGCATCTCGTGCCTGAGGATAGCCCCACGTCTCGTGCCTGAGGCAAGCCCCGCGTCTTGTGCCTGAGGCAAGTCCCGCGTCTCGTCCCTGAGGTGAGCCCCACGTCTTGTCCCTGAGGTGAGCCCCACGTCTCGTCCCTGAGGCAAGCCCCACGTCTCGTCCCTGAGGGGGGCTTCCATGTCTCGTCCCCGAAGCAAGCCCCGCATCTTGTCTCTGAGGCAAACCCTGCGTCTCGTCCCTGAGGCGAGCCCCACGTTCTCATCCCCGAGGTGAGGCCCCGTGTCTAGTTCTCGAGGTGAGCCCCCGCGTCTTGCCCTCGAGGTGAAGCCTACATCTCGTCTCTGAGGCAAGCCTCGCATTTCGTCTCTGAGGCAAGCCCCGCGTTTTGTGCCTGAGGCAAGCCCCACGTCTTGTCCCTGAGGCAAGCCCCACGTCTCGTCCCTGAGGGGTGCTTCCATGTCTCGTCTCCGAGGTGAGCCCCACGTCTCGCCCCAGCGAGTCGTTGGACGCCACGTCCGGAGGTGCCACCGCGGTCACGGGAGAGTAAAAAATTCGCCGAAAAATCACCATCACAGAGTTTCCTTTGGGAGATTTGGGTGGAGGAAATTGTCGTCGTAGAAAGCTTCTGGAATTTCTTCAGGGATTTTGTGTGGGGATCTTGTTCAGGAAATCTTGCGTGACGACGCTGCGAAACGATCGCCGAACTTTCTCTCTCGACCTTTCCGCCACCTCTACTGTCGTGACGGAGTTGGCTAGCATTCTTCGTATTGTATTAAGTGATTACAGGTAGCGCGGTCACATCTATACAATCAAGAGTAAGATAGTAGGAAACATATATTCATTGAGGGGCAATCGCTCATCATCTCACATTCTCACTCCTGTTATACAGATCTGTTCGCAGCGATAGCAATAATAGCACCCGAAATTTCCGTGCATCGCGACTACGACAAAAACTGCAGAATCGTGGCCGCGATTGTCCGACATTGCGCGTGCGTTTTCTCGCATCGCCACGATACCAGATCTACGCGAAACTGTAACCCAGCTTGTCAGCGCCGCTCGCGGAGCGTACGTGTCGGCAGTCAATGTCCGCGTCGAATTTGCATTCTTGCGGCGAATATCTTCTCCTACTCATTGCAGCGCCGGCGGATCTCGGATCCATCGCCGATCGCCCTGATGAAGGCACTGAAGAACGCTGCGGAGATCGCTGGCATGCAGAACGCACACGTGAGTTCGTAGCGAGGTTGGCTGGTGCGTGAATCGTCACGCCGAGTGGTTGGTGTCGGCCAATCAGAGCGTGACGAGGTGGGCTGGCCACACCTCCTGATCGTCATCTTGTTCGTCTCGAGCCGCTAAATGTCGAGTGGAACACAATTCGATTTCACGATAAACGACAGTGTGCAGTGTTATAAGACACTATGTTACATATATGATGTGACATTATAAGACATTATATTATGTAGTAGGACGTGATGTTATAAGACACTATGTTACATATATGATGTGACATTATAAGACATAATATTATGTAGTAGGACGTGATGTTATAAGACACGAAGTTACATATGATGTGACGCGCTAGAATGTGCTGGACGTCGTCGCGTTGCCACGGATACGCCACGCGGATGCGCCGGCTAACGCGCCGTCTCTCTCTCTCTCTCTCTCTGCGTCTGCGTAGGTGAAGGATGCGGTGGCCCTCTGCGAACTGTTTGCCTGGCTGGAGAAGGAAGTGCCAAAAGGAGGGATGACAGAGCTGAAAGCTTCGGCCAAGGCCGAGCAGTTCAGAAGGTACGCGGGTAGGCCGTTCCGGTGGTAAATAGATGCAATCAAACCTGTGTATAGGGGTCACCCGAGGGAAACGCTAAAAACGTGCTTCGTAGATGGCAATTCGTTTCGTAGTGGTGGTGTCACTTTATAAATTTTACTCAAGAGAAATATGAAAAGATGTCTGTATTCACAGGCTATCGTTAGCAAAGGCTCCCTCCTTGTACCTGTTGTCCTGCTATCATTGAACAGCGAGGTGATATCGATGTCATAGTGGAGTTTAATTGTTGGCCGTCGTCTGCGTTTCTTGCAGCCAGCAGGCGGACTTTGTCAGCCTCAGCTTCGGAACGATTAGCAGCTCGGGACCTAATGGCGCCATCATCCACTACCAGCCGACGGAGGCGTCTAACAGACCTGTCACCATGCAAGAGTTATACCTGCTGGACTCGGGAGCGCAGTACAGGTAGAGTGCTCACCGAGCAATCACACGTTACACACTCCTCTCCCACTCTCTTTCTCTGTTTCACTTTTTAACTCTTTTAGTCTCTTTCTCCTGTTCTCCTTCTCTCTCATTTCCTCTGTCTCTTTCTATGTCTCATCCACCCCTCTTCCACTCTCTCTCATCTTCCCCTCTTTCTCTTTCCTCTCTCTCTCTCTCTCTCTCTCTGCCTCACTCTTTCTTTCTCTCTCTCTCTTTCTCTCTCTCTCTCTCCCTCACTCATTCTCTCTCTCTCTCTCTTCCTCACTCGTTCTTTCTCGCTCTCTCTTTTCTCCCTCTCTTCCCCCCTCCTATAATGGAAGAACTGTATATGTAATGTCGTTCCCTGTGTTATTTACAGAGATGGAACGACAGACGTTACGCGCACCATGCACTTTGGCGAGCCATCACAGCTGGAGATGGTACGTCTGCCATTCAAGCTCAACTCACGATCTCTAAAACGCTATTATAAATTCACATTTTGTGTTTGCTGGTACGACTCATGATGGTCTTAGTACATACTAGTCTGTATGCTTCACATAAACGTCACACTGTAGTGTCCACATGTGCACATGAGTAGGGGTTGAATTATTCTCGTTTATTCATTTTTTTTCTCCATTTTTATTGTCCATTTACGGTTTCTGAAATATTGCTATTGTGATGAATTAATTTGTGGTTTTACTGTGTAACTGCACTTTTTATGTTTATTAAATCACAGGAATGCTATACAAGAGTATTGAAAGGACACATTGCTCTTGATTCCCTAATCTTTCCTTCTGGAACCAAAGGTAAACATTAAATACCAAGACTCTTGCCACCATTAAATCTGTTTATTACACATTAAGTGAGCAGCATGTGTCAGTGAGTGCAAAAACATCCATCGACCGATCACCATGCAAACTCATCTCCTGTTTCTGTGTAGGTCATGTGATCGACTGTAACGCGCGGAAGGCATTGTGGGACGTGGGGTTGGACTACATGCACGGCACCGGACATGGAGTCGGTGCATTCCTCAACGTTCACGAAGGTCGGTCAAAGTTTATTATGGCCGCTGCCCGCGCATCTGCTACCGCTCTCTTTAACTGTCGCTTGTGGGACAGGGCGCCCCCTGGCGTTAGTTTATCATGTGTGTGTGTGTGTGCACATGTTCTCTTTGTGCAAAACTCTCTGCTGGCCTCTATTCTGATGTAATCTAATCTAATGTATTGCAGTGTCTTCTCATCGAATCACTGCAATTTACGGTGTTTGTTTCTAGGTGGCTGCAATTACATAAATGCTCATGTTCTTCTTGTTTTTTGTTATTCTTCCTGCGGGTTTTCACCGTCATAAACCAATATTGGACAAACAGAATGTGTGGAGCAAAAATTAAACAAAGTAAATTCTATATATTCTATATACAGAATATGTGTGTGTGCGTTCATTCGTGCATGCGTGCGTGTGTACGTGCATGTGCGTGTGTGCATGTGCGTGCGTGCGTGTGTGCATTTGCGTGCGTGTGGTGAATACACAGTTGTAGCAATGTATGTTGTCCTAAGAGAGCTTATCCCTGTCCTATCCCTGTCATAAGAGACTCAATACTGTTTGCTATCTCTTTCTCTGTTTTCTTTCTTATTCTTAAATCTACTTACACTTCTTAAATCCGTGAGTGCATCAAAAGTTTTTGTGATTCCTCGTGAATTATCCCTCAGCAATCCTCATGCATTCAGTATCAAATGCCACATGGCAGAAATGTTTGTCAGTAATAAGTAATAACACTTAATCGAAGACCACGAGAGAAAGTGCGGATGGCATCGTACTTGTAGCTCTCACAACATGTAACCTTTTGCTCCATGGAAACCTGTTGTGAACAACTACATAACTACGTTGTATAGTACCAGTAGTGCATGATAGTTGGATTCCTCCACCATGTACTTGTGGTTCAAACTGCATGCAGTGCACCTTCGTACACTCAGGATACCACTGCCACAATGCTAGCACTATTTTTAAAGTGGGCGGAGCTCCGGGAAAATCCAGCGAATGGAGATTCGTAAACAGCGCATGATTTGAAAGTAGTAAATGGGCTCACAATACGCGCACTATTTCGTATCACTATTTTATCAAATTTTTCATAAAATAATGGTTGGATTTTTAAAATCTTTGCAACTTTTATTAGTCCAAATCTTTTTACATAGGATACAAGTAACCTGGCTGCTGTAAAACAAATTGTAACGGAAATCTGCTTGTGGCAGTGGTAGATTGAGCCCATGAGCGAGAGCGCCATCTGTCGTGGAGTTTGCTCGTGGTTGTACCTGTCCGGAAACATTCGAGAATAAGTGCAAGGCTTGATGTGGGCAACGAGCCAATAATTGAAAACTTGGACAAGAGGGCTCACGTAGGACCGCACGTGGTGAATGAGGCAGGGTTGTCGCAAAGCGCGCATGCCGTTTGCTACCAAGCTAGCCGTCACTGCTTTCAGCTCCGATATCGAAGCACAACAGCAGCCCGGACGGAATCGGCACTCGCGGCGACATGACAATCACGATAGGTGTGTATGCGATGCCCGCTGGCCGCTTTGTGTTGCACATAGGTGGCGCTGTAATCGTGTTCGTGTTTACGCAGGCCCGCAGTACATTAGCTTCAGGACTCGGCCGACGGAGGTGGGACTGGAAGAGCACATGGTGGTGACCATAGGTAGGATATACGTAGCAGCTTGGCAACATTGCACACGCAGACACGTGCATGATAGGAAAACCTGGGAAGCAGTGACAGCCAGCACAGCAGTCCCCTCCCCCTCCAGCACAAGCTTACAACTTGCACAGCAGTGTAGTCTTCACCCAACACAAACCTACAGTAAACACATTAGTAGACTTCACTCCTGCACAATCTTACAGCTAGCACAGTATTCTCCCCCTGCATGGTCTTAGAAATTGCACAGTAGTAAAGTCCCCCACCCCAGCCTAGTCTTACAATTTTACAGCTAGCGCAGTAGTAACATACCCCCACCACCCCACCCCAGCACAGGCTTATAATCTTATAGCCACCATAGTAGTAAAGTCCCCACACCACAGTACGATCTTACTATCTTACAACCAGCACAGTAGCAAAGTTTCCCCCAACACAATCTTACAATCTTACAGCTAGCATAGTAGTAAAGTCTCCTCCCCTCAGCACAATCTTACAATCTTACAGCTAGCACAGTAGTAAAGTCTCCCCTCAACAAAATCTTACAGCTAGCACAATAGTAAAGTCTTCTTTGACAGCACATCTTACAACCTGTACAGTAGTATTGTCTTCCAGCCAACACAAGCTTTCCACTGACACAGTAATAATTATATGCAATGCAAGCGTTATGCATTTTCGAACATTCGTACTGCTAAAGTTATGTTATATAATTGTTTCCTTTACTTCTGAATGCATAGATACGTGTTCATGATCTCCTGATTGTGCGACTTTCTACGCGTTCCAACGAAACCAAAAATATAGCATCACACTATTTCGATAGTGTTTGTGGTGTAACGCGTGCGAGCACATGTCTGTGTGTACCGGTGCTGCTGGTGCACGGTATTTATTTCTGACGTATGCTGTCAGATATTGTTAATAGTAATCTCATTTTGTCATAAATCCGTGTAAGAAACCAGTTAGCAGCGGTTCCGACAACAGGTCTAGTGTTTTTTTTTGTCAAAAATTGTCCCTAATATTATCCTGATAACTGCAGCGCTAATCCATTACTCCTCAAACATTTTTCTACATGACGTCGTATTAACTTGTTCTGGGATTTATCTGGTGACGTGTGTGCGTGTGCGTGTTTCGTGGTATTGCAGAACCGGGTTACTACGAAGATGGGCTGTTTGGCTGCCGGATCGAGAACGTGTGCCTCGTTGTGATAGCAGAGACAGCGGTAAGCCCGTACACACACGCGATAGCTTCCCTTACTTTCCCTCACCTTCCCTTCCCATCCGCTCACTCCCCTTGCTTTCTGTTCCCTTCCCTTCTCTTCCGGTTCCCTTTATTGCATGGCTAATCATAGAAAATGTATAACCATTATCTAGCGCGCATGCGAGCCTGGGCAGGCGTATCCAGTATCCCGACATCTGAAGAACGTTTCGCGTGTTTGTTTTCTAGAGTGGGGGAAAGCTGAGTGTGTATGCGTTGCCTAGGGCTGCGCGCGAGCCGTTGGAATTTGCAAGCGTTTCAGAGCCTACTTTTCGCAGGGGCGCGCAAATCGCCAAGGTGGTTTGGTCTGATAGAGAGATACGTCATCATTTTGCACATCGTCGGGAATTTCTACATCTGTTGATTTGTCGTTGTTTAACATATCCGAGCGTTATTCACTTTTACGTGTGTGTTTAAGTTTGAGTTCTGTTCTTTTCGCTGTGACGTGTAAGGTGTGCATATTGCTGTGCTCTTAGTGTGCGTTAGTGTAGTACACGTTAGTGAAAGCGTTACCGGGCGTATATGTCACTTTATGCTTTTTGGTGGTGGTGGGGGGGGGAGACTTGCATAGCCGCGGGCCATCTACAGATGATGTGTGGCGAGCCGTTATGCACAGCTGGTTCTTTCCGCTTATCTCGTGTCTCTAAAGATATCGCAAATATGCCTCTCAGGAAATGTCTGTCGCTTAAGATTAGCTCTAAAACGGGTTAATTGTTTTATATATAAGAAGAAGAAGCCAGTGGTTTTGCGTTTAGTAATGGCTTATATGGCCTACTTATAGCCCTACTCCCCCAGCCGGCTGTTCCGAGGAATCAGTAAAAGTAAAATAAACATTTTGCAAAATGAATTCTTAATTGTACCACCAATAACTCCTAACTGCGAAAGAAAGGCCAAACATAAGCGTAAATGCTGACTCGGGTAGAGCCTTCATACCCATCTATAAATAACACTGAGTAAACAACACAATAACAAACCAATAAATAATAAGTGTAGCGTTGGAGGCTGCGTGGGGAGAGTGAGAGATCGGCGATGGACGATCGTGTGGGAAGACAATACATGCATGCATACGGTCTTTGCCCGCATGTGACATGACGTCACTGTACGCTATATCACACACGGGCCAACTGAAAGACGACAGCGTGTCAGCTTTCTCCCGGGTTTCTGACCGAGCGACATTATACATCTACTTTTCGAACTTACATTTAGGTACACTGTATTTGAGGAGATGAAAGATGTGCTTTGCTAGTCTTGTTGCAGGAGTGATGTGTGCTCTGTTCAGTGGAGTGTTTTTGCTCTCAGCTCTCTGCTGTCAGTGACCAAATGTCAAATGAGCAATGCGCAATATTCTAGACCGAGGGTTCAAGAGACAACGCCTCATGGCATTGCACACATCATTCCTGTAGCTTGTTTACTTTTTTCTGAACAGACTTTATACTGTTTTTGTAATATCCTGAGTGGCAGCACTGATATATATATATATATATATATATATTATATGTGTGTGTGTGCGTGCGTGCGTGCGTATGTGTGTGCGTATACTGTCGCTATATATATATATATATATATAGGCCCCCCTCTCACGACTCTATATTGGCGGCGTGGCTAGCGTGTCTCACGGGGGCTCTCTGTCTATTCTCGTCTACTTTCAGCATCGTTTCCACGGCAAGGACTTCCTCACCTACGAACCGATCACGCTGGTGCCAATACAGACGAAGCTGATCGATAGAACCATCTTCACGCAGCAGGAGGTAGGTCTTACGACCCCCTCACTGCCGACCCCCCCCCCATCTCCCGGCGCCACTCCACAGCGTTTTACGAGCCCGGGGTGTGGTGAAAAAGGGGGGGGGGGTGTTCTAAAATATATTTACGGTTTGAAAAGGGGTAGGTAAACGGTCTAGGAATTTTTGCGACAAAGGGGGGTGTAGATTGGAAGTACCGACCGGGGAAGGATCGCATGAAAAGATTGCATTTTTTTGCTTTATAGGTAGTGCTACTATAATTAATGGCAGGGCATTATATCTAAAGCCAGTTGAGATTCTTTACTACGTTACAATTAGGATTCTATTACTGTACCAAAAATAGATTGAAAAAATTGCTACCTCAGTGTCTGCTGCTGCATGCGTGCTATAATAAGTATAATGAGTGCTATTGCATCGAGACTATTGCTTTTACTACTATTACTATTGCCAGGAACACATCTGCAAAGTTTATAAATATGTATATGTATACAGTATTGCATGCATATATTCATGCTATTATGGGTAATGGGCTCATGGTTCTCTGTGTGTGTGTGTGTTTGTGCTTGTAGATGGCCTGGTTGAACCGCTACCACGCGCGCTGCAGGGAGGTGGTGGCGCCCGTGTTGAAGCAGCAGGGCCGCACCGAGGCGCTACAGTGGCTCCTCCGCGAGACCGAGCACATCGAGTGAGAGTGCACCACCGTCGGGCAGCGGCGGTGAACGGGTGACGGGCGTTGCGGGTCGAATAGTGAATTCCGATATTTTTTGTGAGATGATTTATACTGTGTGTTGCGGATAACGCGTTTCTGAGCTCTCCGCGCGTCAATTTGTTGGCAGTCGGCCAAAATGTTGAGCTTAGAAACTCGTTCTGATTGCCTTCTGCACCTCGCTGACTTGATCATGTGCTTGCGAGGTTAGGACGTGGATTTACATACCGATGATATTGCTTATAAAGTCACATATATTATACACGAGACATGGTTTCGATGCTACTAGTCTGGTGCAAGGATATGAGCCGTTGATATGATGATTTCCTAATAAAAATGGATAATTTGTTGCGCAATAAATCGCCCGTGTTTAGTTTGCGTTTATTGCTGTTGATGAGATGAGATGTCGATTTTTAGTTGGCTCTCAGTATGTGTCGGAATATATTCCGAACTTGGAAAGAGTGTGCGAGAGAGAGCAGCGTGACAGAGAATGAATGTGAGAGAGAGAGAGAGAGAGAGAGAGAGAGAGAGAGAGAGAGAGAGAGAGATGGAGGGCAAACGCGAGAGAGAGAGAGAGAGAGATAGAGGGCAAACGCGAGACAGATACGATTTCCAGCTGTTAATTCGTTGTTTAAATCGATGTCGTAGGAAAAGTGAAAAAGTCCGCACGAAGAAGCTTATAATGTTTAGAAGGATTAGCACTTTGATAAGCCGGTTAAGCCTGACCTCGCAGTAACCTTGAATCGGCTCGTCTGCTAAGAGTAGCAGACGCGAGTGCTCTCTCAGTGTCTGTTGTAGGTATTCAAACTTGAGGTAGTTATTTTTAAAACGCGCATGTAGCGATCGCACCGTACAAAACTCGCAGCGCGTTTCGTTTTTTGATTTATAACACGTTACTTGTTTAATAATAAATTGAGGTATTGATTCATTCGTAATTTAATTTTGTGAATTACACTTGTAATTCTGCACTTGATGTTAAAACACTTGTATGATGGCGATCCAAATTCACGTATTGCTCTCATTTGCTTGAACCCGTCGTTCTCCCCCATCGTCTTCTATACGAGGCCACTAGCACAGATCCACACGAACCACAGACTATAGGTATAGACTATATAAATTCGCATATAGCTACACGAAACAAATACGAAAGACCGGATTAACAGTGCTGATCATGATATGCGTTTTGCTATATATTCGCGTAATAAACGCTATGTAATCTACTCGCGTGGCGTCCACGACATGTGTGTACGACAATGGTGTGGTACATGGGCGTGTTGCCACAAATCTATCACGGTAGTGTATACAGCGATAGTATATTTTGGCGTCTCGTATTTAGTGGCGTGCCATATCACGCCGCGTGTTAAGGTTAGTGGGATATTGCATCGCGTACATACACGTCACACGGCATACAAACGGTAACAGATGAGCATTTTCAAATCTTCTAAACAATTTCAGGCGCAACTTGACTCGTTATTTCTTCAGTCAACACTCGACGTAGGGTTACGCAGGATCAATACTCGATAATGCTATTATAGTAATACTGGCACTTGGTAAAAGTAGATAGGACCTTAATTGAGATTCAAAAATCGGATCCTAATCCGATTTTTTTTACTAACGAAAAAACCTTTATTCACGTGCACACACACACACACACACACACACACACACACACACACACACACACACACACACACGTACGCACGCACGCACGCACGCACACATTTTCATTTAGTCTACGACGGCATAAACACAGTATGGTAACGTTATTGTTCTCTGTGTTAGAAGATAATGAGCACAAACGTCGGTAAAACATGTAAACGATATGCGAAAAAGAGGCGTACGTGATCAGAGATTCTCCGATCCGGGTCTGACTAAAAAAAGGGGACGCTGTGCGAAATAGTTAATTCAGCGCGAAACTCAAAATGTTCCACGGAAAGAAGGAAATCTTAGTAGAAAGGACGGTTTTAGTATCACATAACCTCGATCTGGTTCATATATCTTCTAGTATCAAATATCGTCTGGTTTAGATCTACTAGTTCAGTCATGTTTTGATGCAGATGTACTATATTTCAGCTTCGGCTTGATCTCTCTTGAGATCTCCATCTTTCTTGTAGCTAAGTCGACGTATCGTGTTAATTCGGATTAGCATTTTGCGCCTGGGGCCAGTCGCATTGCCGTTTCTCCTGGTTCCACACCAGACCGGGCGGGCACTGTACCTCGTATACGATGCCATCGGAAATGTTCAAGTATTTCGTCGGATCCTTCTCGTCTGTGTAAAATCCATCTGGTTTATCTGCGAGGATTAAAGCGAACAAAGAAACAAGAACCGATTTAGTTTTTTTGAATGCGCGCGCACGAAAACGATTGTCTAATAATGTCAATTGACACGTACTGCATTTAGTATTGACAAATATTTATTATTATTATCATTATCATTATTATTTATTATCGTGAAAGTTACGCGCACTTGGAGGGGTGGGGGTACTTCCTCGTGGATGGCCACGCCGTCGTACCTACACGCCTGCTCGCGAGGTCTGTCATCACTCATGTTGCGTAGGGTTGACCATCGTATTCAGGATTCATGAGTTCAGTCGCGGTTAAATTAATATAAAGTACGCATACCGGCTCATGATTGGGCGACGATGAATTTAACTGCGGTTAAATTACGTGTGACAATGCCGCTGACTGCCCTCTGATTGGGTAAAAAATATTTATCTTCGAACACGTTAAACATACGCCGCATATTCCTCTACCGTGAACAATCACGACTCATAGTGTATCTGTAGAATACCATAAAACCTATCTATAGCATGGTATTTGGTGTACGTGTACCGTAAGGTCTTTAACATAGTTTAGGGCCTATACTGTTACCGGGTAGCGCCTATGCGCCAGAATTAATTGGCCGGCATGCAGGCTACGAGCATATACATGTGTAATTTATAACCCCGCGACGGATGAAGTGCCTATGTCCCTTAGTCCCTTAGAAACCCACGGCGCCATTTTTTCATTGTAGATTGCCCTGGCAGGTTCTCGAATAGAGGAGCAACAGGAGAAGCTAATGGCTGGAGCGATACTATAGCTCATAGGGTCTATGTCCCCCAGGGTACTGCTGGAACGTACCCCGGGTACGGTCCGGTATACCGGAACGTACCCTGGTAACTATTTGATATTGATTGGTTAGGGTTATGGTTAGGGTTAGGGAGTAGGCGTAGGCGACTCCCTAGACTCGTTAGTGGAGTAGGCGATGTACGGTCCGGCATATTAAATAGAACCAGGGTACGTACCGGTATACCGGACCGTACCCAGGGTACGTTCCGGCAGTACCCTGGGGGACATAGACCCTCTCAGCGAAACTATATACATGTGATGTGATGTACGTACGCGCAGCAACGGAATCCTATATGATGAAACTGTAAGCTCGTTAGTTCGAGCTGTAAGGTGATGCGGACGGATGCATCCAATTAAAGTAGACGTACAGTCGATTAAATTAAACAAACGTCACTCTCGATAAAAACTGTCAGTGTGTTTATTCGAGCGCGCTGATGTCTCTGCTATAGAGGCGGATGTGCATAGATGTGAGTATTGGCGGAGGGGCTTGATATATTTATTGCGTTATATGATTTTATTATTGCGCTGCTTTAATATCACTTTAGAAGCTACGTTTAGTAGTAGCGATTATAGACACGAGCCATACGCCTCATTCCGCTGTGTGTGCATTCAATGAGATTTTGATAAATTCAATTTGATTTAATATATATCAGGGGCGTGATATAGAGGGAATTATTGGTCGCCTTAAGGTTACTCTCGCGGCCGTCTGCGAATTGCTTTTCCCCCACCAACGTCTTATATACTTCTGTTTATATAATAATATAGTTTGTATGTGTGTGGCGTGAGCGTGTGTGGTCGTGCGTGCGGCGTGCGTGCGCGTGCTGCGTTCGTGTGGCGCTGCCGTGGTGTGTGTGTGTTTTTTTATATATATATATAATAATAAACAAAAATAATAATAAATAAATAATAAGCGCTATATATATTCATATATATATACATATACTCATATATAATGTGTGTGTGTGTGTGTGTGTGTGTGTGTGTGTGTGTGTGTGTGTGCTGTGGTGTGTGTGTGTGTGGTGTGGTTGTGTGCTGCGCGCGCGTGTGTGATGTTGTGTGTGTGTGTATGTATGTATGTATGTACTCGCGTGCTGTGGATGCGTGTCGGCGTATTGGCGTGTGCTGTTGTATGTGTGTTGTGTGTGATGTGTGATGTGTGTGTGTGTGTGTGTGTGTGTGTGGATGTGTGTGTGTGAGTGTGTCTGTGTGTGTATGTGTGCGTGTGGTGTGTGTGTGCGTGCGTGCGTGCTGTAGTGCGCGCTGCCGCGTGTGTGCGTGTGTGTGCGCGCGCGCACGCGCGTCTGTGTGAATAATATGAGAACGTAATCATCAACATATCTTCAACAGAACACAGTGGTAAGTGGGTAGTGCACGTACGTTCTTCATCAGGGTCGACGTAGCCGTCTAGTTCGTACACGGCCGGTAGTCCGTTCTTAATCGTCGTCAGCAGCGGGTTTTTACCTGTAAGAATCAGTGCAGCGTCTCTTATGAACAAACTCTTTGTAGTTGAAAAATGTGTGTTTGATGATGGCTATTATTGCAGCATATTTTGCATTTAATCATCCGTGATATTGTGTCTTATGAACAGACTCTTTATAATTGAGAAATATATCGTAGACTAGCGGGATACCCGGCGTTGTCCAGTGGCGGTACTCAGTTGGTGACCGCTTGGTTGAAAGGAAAATACTCAAAAAATCTAACTATCTATCTATCCATGCATGCATGCATCCATCCCATTCCATCCCATCCCATCGCACCGCGTCCCATCCCATCCCATCCCATATCCCATCCCATCCCATTCCATGCCATGCCATGCCATGCCATCCCATGCCATGCCATGCCATGCCATGCCATCCCATGTCATCCCATCCCATCCCATGCCATCCCATCCCATCCCATCCTATCGCACCCATTCCATCTCATCCCATCCCATGCCATTCCATGCCATGCCATTCCATGCCATGCCGTCCCATCCCATCACATGCCATCGCATGCCATCCCATGCCATGCCATCCCATCTCGTCCCATCCCATCCCAAACAGTAAAAAATAATAAGAAATCAAAAGCTTGCCGGCTGCGCCATCTCGTCATGCCTGGCCCATTCCGGGTCGCCTCTTGGTGCCGGCCAGGAGATGTTTTTCATGCTCGCATAGCGGGCTGCTGAGGTGGAAATGGATTAATTTCTTTCCCTCAAGGTTTTTGCGCACGGAACCACCCCGCCGCCGCAGAAGAAAAATGAGGAAGAAGAAGAAGAAGAAAAAGAAGGATGGGAAGAAGAAGAAGAAGAAGAAGAAGAAGAATAGATATGGGTTGCAGTTCGCAAGTTCAATAAGTAAGAGCGTAATACTATTATTCTTGTAACGTAATAAGTAATCTGTGCGGCTAATTGTGAAAGATGGCGTTCTCCTGTAAGTTGCACTATACCGAGCAACAGTAAAATTATAACTGCCGGCTGCCTCAAATTATCAATTCTCACACGACTAGCGCGCTGCGTTAGACTGGACGCCGTTTAATAACAGCGGCGCATGATAAATCGCCCGCGCCAGCACTCAACTATAAGCACAACATATATCGCCCGAGATAATCCCTCCTAGTAATCAGGAGTACGTAATACGCTCATAGTATTATCACCAGGCGTACATAAATAATAGACATATTTCTATAGATCTCCGCTTTCCTGTCCCGCCCTCTCTCTCTCCTCTCTACATACGTACACACACGCGCGTGCGCGCACACACACACACGCACACACACACACACACACAACACACACACACCACACACGCAGCATACGCACACCACACACAGCACCGGCGCACGCACACGCACACACGACGCACGCACGCACGCACGCACGTGCACGCACGCACACTGGCACACACACACATATATATATATAATATATATATATATATATATATATATATTCATATTGGCTATTCGTCGTACCCCTGCCGAAAGTCATCGAAGCGCTACTCGCGAATAAAATGTCGGACATGGCCTCGGGTTATTGTCTGATCCACGTGATATAAGTTTTATTTGAATTGTGGCATAGTACTAGTCAGAATAACGTTATTATCTTGCTCACAAACGCTTTAGAACGAGAGGTTAGAACTAGGACTAGCCTTTAGGAGTAAACATTGTTTTAACCAAACGATGTAAAAGATAATTAAGTTGGAAGCAGGACCAACGATTTAGAACGACAACACTTTAGAGCGTGATGTTAAAACTAGAACTAACCCTAGGATTAAACATTGTTTTACTAGCCGTTTAGAAGGAGACGTTAGGACTAGCGCTATCCTTATGGCTACTAACCCTAACGCTAGGGTCAGTTACGATTCTAAGCAACAACCCTCCCCCTAGCGCGCGCAAGTTCGTTACCTCGTAATAGGAGAGGTAACCCGTCCTCGGCCGTGAATCGTCCGGCCTTGCCGGCGCCTCGCCGGGTCGCCGATGTCGTGCTCCCAGTCAAAGGAGGACATGTGAAGCTACGGCCGTAGGTGGCCAGCCCGATATTTCAGCTTCGCGGGCGGACAGCCTCCGTCCACGCCACCTGCTTCGCCGCCCATTCCTGCGATCATGGCAAACCGTATATATATATATATATATATTATATATATGTGTGTGTGTGTGTTGTGTGTGTGTGTGTGTGTGTGTGTGTGTGTGTGTGTGTGGTGTGTGGTTAT